>NW_026690170.1:0-39963 GCF_015227805.2 Hirundo rustica
GAATTCGACTCCACCAATCCCGGCTGCCCAAAGCGAAAGGTTGAATGGAACCAGGATCCAGCTCCAGGGGTGTCTATCCAACCGGGAAAATCCCGGGAATGGGGGAGTCCTGAGGGCGTCTCCTCCCCGCAGGCCAAGCTGGCGAACACGGAATCGTCCCTGCGGGAGAAAGCCAAGGATTTCGGGACCGTGCGCCGCTCCTACGAATCCATCGCCCGGCACAACGAGGTGCGCGTTCCCTCCGGGAGCCGGCCTTGATCCCGATCCCGATCCCGATCCCGATCCCGAACCTGATCCCAAACCCGATCCCGATCCCAATCCTGCACGTACACTGGAGTGGAGCACTGATCCCATCCCGGGAAAGGACAGCAGTGGGGATTTGGGAATTGTGGATGGGAATTTGGGAAGAGCAGCTTGATCCCAGGGAATCCCTGAGTTCTGGGAAGGGGGAATCCAGGGAATTCGGGTGCTCCAGAGGTGGGATTGATCCCGATCCTGATTGGGATTGCAGCTGGGATGGAGCGCTGATCCCATCCTGGGAAAGGAGAGCGGTGGGGATTTGGGAATTGGGGATGGGAATTTGGGAAGACTAATGTGACCCCAGGGAATTCCTGAGCTCTGGGAAGGGGAAATCCAGGGAATTTGGGGTCTTCAGCAGTGGGATGGATCCCGATCCAGATTTGGAATGCAGCTGGGGTGGAGTGCTGATCCCATCCCGGGAAAGGAGAGCGGTGGGGATTTGGGAATTGTGGATGGGAATTTGGGAAGGGCAGTGTGATCCCAGGGAATTCCTGAGCCCTGGGAAGGGAGAATCCCGGGAATTCGGGCTCTCCAGAGATGGGATTGATCCCAATCCTGCACCAGCACTGGGGTGGAGCACTGATCCCATCCCGGGAAAGGAGAGCAGTGGGGATTTGGGAATTGTGGATGGGAATTTGGGAAGGGCAGCGTGATCCCAGTGAATCCCTGAGCTCTGGGAAGGGAAAATCCAGGGAATTTGGGCTCTCCAGTGTTGGGATTGATCCCGATCCTAATTGGGAATGCGGCTGGGATGGAGCGCTGATCCCATCCTGGGAAAGGAGAGCGGTGTGGATTTGGGAATTGGGGATGGGAATTTGGGAAGGGCAGCGTGATCCCAGGGAATTCCTGAGCCCTGGGAAGGGAAAATCCAGGGAATTTGGGCTCTCCAGTGGCGGGATTGATCCCGATCCTGATTGGGAATGCAGCTGGGGTGGAGCCCTGATCCCATCCTGGGAAAGGGGAACGATGAGGATTTGGGAATTGGGGATGGGAATTTGGGAAGGGCAGCATGATCCCAGTGATCCCAAGGAATTCCTGAACCCCAGGAAAGGTGAGTCCAGGGAATTCAGGTGCTCCAGAGGTGGGATTGGTCCCGATCCTGATTGGGAATGCAGCTGGGATGGAGCCCTGACCCCATCCCGGGAAAGGGGAACGATGAGGATTTGGGAAGTGGGGATGGGAATTTGGGAAGGGCAGCATGATCCCAGGGAATTCCTGAGCCCTGGGAAGGGAGAATCCCGGGAATTCAGGCACTCCAGAGATGGGATTGCTCCCGATCCTGCACCAGCACTGGGGTGGAGCACTGATCCCATCCCGGGAAAGGAGAGCGGTGGGGATTTGGGAATTGGGGATGGGAATTTGGGAAAAGCAGCATGATCCCAGTGAATCCCTGAGCTCTGGGAAGGGAACATCCAGGGAATTTGGGCTCTCCAGTGGCGGGATTGATCCCGATCCTGATTGGGAATGCAGCTGGGATGGAGCCCTGATCCCATCCTGGGAAAGGAGAGCGGTGGGGATTTGGGAATTGGGGATGGGAATTTGGGAAGGGCAGCATGATCCCAGGGAATCCCTGAGCTCTGGGAAGGGAGAATCCAGGGAATTCAGGCACTCCAGAGATGGGATTGCTCCTGATCGTGATTGGGAATGCATCTGGGATGGAGCCCTGACCCCATCCCGGGAAAGCAGAGCGGTGGGGATTTGGGAATTGGGGATGGGAATTCGGGAAGAGCAGCGTGATCCCAGGGAATTCCTGAACCCCAGGAAAGGTGAGACAAGGGAATTCAGGTGCTCCAGAGGTGGGATTGATCCCGATCCAGATTGGGAATGCAGCTGGGGTGGAGCCCTGACCCCATCCCGGGAAAGGGGAACGATGAGGATTTGGGAATTGGGGATGGGAATTTGGGAAGGGCAGCAGGACCCCAGGGAATTCCTGAGTTCCGGGAAGGGAGAATCCAGGGAATTCGGGCACGCCAGAAATGGGATTGATCCTGATCCTGATTGGGAATGCATCTGGGATGGAGCCCTGATCCCATCCTGGGAAAGGAGAGCGGTGGGGATTTGGGAATTGTGGATGGGAATTTGGGAAGAGCAGCGTGATCCCAGTGAATCCCTGAGCTCTGGGAAGGGGGAATCCAGGGAATTTGGGCTCTCCAGTGTTGGGATTGATCCCGGTCCTGACTGGGAATGCAGCTGGGATGGAGCCCTGATCCCATCCTGGGAAAGGGGAACGATGAGGATTTGGGAAGTGGGGATGGGAATTTGGGAAGGGCAGTGTGATCCCAGTGATCCCAGGGAATTCTTGAACTCCAGGAAAGGTGAGACAAGGGAATTCAGGTGCTCCAGAGGTGGGATTGATCCCGATCCTGATTGGGAATGCAGCTGGGATGGAGCCCTGACCCCATCCCGGGAAAGCAGAGCGGTGTGGATTTAGGAATCAGGAACAGAAATCCGGGAAGAGCAGCGCTCTCCCATCGAATCCCCGAACGCCGGCGCCGGCCAGGAAGCGAACCCCCCGGGGGGGAGGCGCCGGCATTCCCGCCCGGTGTCGTTCCCAGGCGGAATCGTCGCGGCTGGAGCGGCAGGTGCGTTGGGAATTCGAGAAGCTGCACAAATTCCTGCGGGAAGAGGCGCGGCGGAAGCAGGAGCTGATCCAGGGGAAGACGGAGCAGCTGGCGGAGGAGAGCCGATCCCTGCTCCAGGAGGCCGGGCAGCTCCAGGTGGATCTCAAGGAAGGCGACTGCACGTTCCTGATGGTAATTCCCGGCGGGATCCCGGCTCCGGGCACCCCTCGGAGCGATCCGCGGGGAATTCCGGGGTTCTGATTCCCCCGGCGTCTCCTCTTTTCCTTTTCCCAGGCCCACAAGAACCGCAAGCGGAGGTAGGTGATGATCCCGTCCTGTCCGCGGGAATCCGGGAATGGCCAGGCCCTTTCCGGATGACGGAATGGTGTCCCGGCTCCGAGAAAATCCCGAGTGCCAGGAGGTGCTGGATGTCCCCTGGGCGCTCCCGGCAGGAGCGGAATTCCAGGGTTTGTGGGGAGCGTGAAATCCCAGATTTTTTGTGGGAACTGAGGGGAGAGCAAGCTCGGGAGGCGCTGGGTGCCGTTGGGAATCTCCTGCGGGATAATCGGGAGCCTCATCCCAATCCTTTCCCTGCCCTAGGATCGCCTGCACGGCCGAGGAGCCGGAAGCCGTTCCCTCGGGAATGCTGCTGGACGTGGCCAAGTACCTGGGATCGCTCCAGTACAACGTGTGGAAGAAGATGTTGGACACCATCACGGCGGGTGAGGAGCCGGGAATGTCCGGAGCGGGATTTTTTCCGAAGGGCGGAAAGATGGGAAGGGTGGGGAAGGATCCTTCCCTAAAGGGTGGTTGTTGGAGGGGGGCGGTGCTGGAAAGTTGGGAATGGTGGATCTGGGAAAGGCTTGGAGTGGGGTTGGAGAAGTCAAGGGAAGTTTCCCGAAAGGGAAACTTGGGAATGAGTGTTTCCGAGGGTTAGGGATAAGTCCGTGGATGCGGGGGAAATGGAGGGATGGATGGATCCATGGATAGATGGACGGATGAGTCCATGGATGGGTCCATAGATGGATGGATCCATGGATGGGTCCATAGATGGATGGATCCATGGATGGATCGGGATGGATGGATGGATCCATGGATGGATCGGGATAGATGGATGGATCCAGGGATCCATGGATGGATGAATCCAGGATTGGATGAATGGGTCCATGGAAGACTCCACGGATGGACAGAGGGATGGATCCATGGATGGAGGGACAGATGGATGGATCCATGGAAGGATCCATGGATGGATGGAGGGATGGATCCATGGATGGATGAATCCATGGATGGATGGATGGATCCATGGTTGGTTGGATGGATCCGTGGATAGGTGAATCCATGGATGGATGGATGGATGGATCCATGGATGGATGAATCCATGGATGGATGGATGGATGGATCCATGGTCGGTTGGATGGATCCATTTATGGGTGAATCCATGGATGGATGGATGGATGGATCCATGGATGGGTGGAGGGATGGATCCATGGATGGGTGAATCCATGGATGGGTGGATGGATCCATGGTTGGTTGGATGGATCCATGGATGTGTGAATCCATGGATGGATGGATGGATGGATCCATGGTCGGCTGGATGGATCCATGGATGGATGAATCCATGGATGGATGGATGGATCCATGGTCGGTTGGATGGATCCATGGATGGGTGAATCCATGGATGGATGGATGGATCCATGGTCGGTTGGATGGATCCATGGATAGGTGAATCCATGGATGGATGGATGGATCCATGGAAGGATCCATGGTTGGTTGGATGGATCCATGGATGGGTGAATCCATGGGTGGATGGATGGATCCATGGAAGGATCCATGGTCAGCTGGATGGATCCATGGATGGGTGAATCCATGGATGGATGGGTGGGTGGATCCATGGAAGGATCCATGGTCGGCTGGATGGATCCATGGATGGGTGAATCCATGGATGGATGGATGGATCCATGGAAGGATCCATGGTCGGCTGGATGGATCCATGGATGGGTGAATCCATGGATGGATGGATGGATCCATGGAAGGATCCATGGTCGGCTGGATGGATCCATGGATGGGTGAATCCATGGATGGATGGGTGGATCCATGGAAGGATCCATGGTCGGTTGGATGGATCCATGGATAGGTGAATCCATGGATGGATGGACAGATCTGTGGATAGATGAATTCATTATTGGATCCATGGAGGGATGGATGGATCCAGGGATGGATCCTTGAATGGATCCATGGATGGAAGGATGGATCCATGGATGGATCCATGGAAGGATCCAAGGAGGGATGGATCCATGGATAGGGGTGGATGGATAGAGGGATGGATGGACCCATGGATCCATGGATGGTTCCATGGATAGAGGTGGATAGATGGAGAGGTGGATGGATCCATGGATAGGAGTGGATGGATGGATGGATGGATGGATGGATGGATGGATGGATGGATGGAGTCATGGATGGAGTCATGGATGGATGAATCCATGGATGGAGGGATGGATCCATGGATGAATCCATGGAAGGATCCATGGATGGATGGAGAGATGAATGGATAGATGGATCCCTGGAAGGATCCATGGATGGATGAATGTATCCATGGACGGATCCATTGTTGGACGGACGGACGGATTCATGGATGGATGGATGGATGAATCCGTGAATGGATGGATAGATCCATGGAAGGATCCATGAATGGAGAGATGAATGGATGGATGGATGGATGGATGGATCTATGGAAGGATCCATCGTTGGATGGAGGGATGGATCCATGGAAAGGTCCATCATTGGATGGATGGATGGATGGATCTATGGAAGGATGGAGGGTTGGATGGAGGGATGGTGGATGGATGGATCCATGGAAGGATCCATCATTGGATGGAGGGATGGATCCATGGAAAGGTCCATCATTGGATGGAGGGATGGATCCATGGAAAGGTCCATCATTGGATGGATGGATGGATCTATGGAAGGATGGAGGGTTGGATGGATGGATGGAGGGATGGTGGATGGATGGATCCATGGATGGATGGATCCATGGAAGGATCCATTCTTGGATGGAGGGATGGATGGAAGGATCCATCATTGGATGGAGGGATGGATCCACGGATGGATGGATCCATGGAAGGATCCATCATTGGATGGAGGGATGGATGGATGGATCCATGGAAGGATCCATCATTGGATGGAGGGATGGAGGGATGGATGGTTGGATGGATCCATGGAAGAATCCATCGCTGGATGGGGGGATGGATCCATGGAATGATCCATGGATGGATGAATCCATGGGTGTATCCACGGAGGATTCCACAGAGCTTCCAACTTCCCGTAAAACCTTCCCCTTCCCGCCCAGTCCCGTTCAGCCTGGATCCCAACTCGGCCGCCGGATGGCTGGAAGTATCCGAGGACCTCTCCAGCGTCACCAACCGCAGCTACAAACTCTCCGTGGAAAACCCGGAGCGCTTCACCTCCGCCCCTTGCATCCTGGGATCCCGCGGCTTCTCCGAAGGCTTCCACACCTGGGAGGCGGACCTGGGCGGGCTGACCAACTGGAGGGTGGGCGTCTCCCGGCCCCGGCGAGATTCCCACCGGAATTTCCACCGCGATTCCCGCTCCCGGCTTCTGGTACATCTACCACCTTCCCGGGAAAGAGGAGTGCCGGGCGTCCAACGCCGCGCGCTCGGAAGCGGCGCCGGGAAAGCTCCGGAGGGTCCGGGTGGAGCCGGACTGCGCCGAGGGGGAATTGTCCTCCTACGACGCCGACCTCCGCAGCCACGTCTACACGTTCCACGAGAAGTTCGGCGGGATCCTCTTCCCGTGTTTCTACGTGGGAGGGCCCCAGGGGGACGCCGAGGCCGGGGACGCTCCGGATTTGCCCGCTCCGGGTCCGTATCCATGAGGATATCCCGGATTAGGGGGTGTCTCCTCGTCTCCTGCTTCTCCAGGTGCTCCTCCGGCTTTCCTGGTGGGGTTTTCCAGGTGCTTTTTCCCAGCTTTTCCAGGAAATTTTTTAAAAAAAAAGGCAAAAAATCAGGGATAAAAATAATATTTTGTTTGTTTTTATCGTTAATAAATATTAATAAACTCTTCCTTCTGTGGTTCTGCTCCCGAATTTTCCCACCCCTCTCCGCCATGGATCCGAGCTGGGAAGTCTTTGGGAAGAAAGGATTTCCCCGATTTATCCCTTAATAAATAAGGAATTAAACCATTTAGGGGGCTTTTCCCTGCAGTTTTCAGGGATCCAGGAATCCCGACTCTCGGAATGGGAAAAAAATCCCACGGGATTTGGCCTGGACCATGGGAACATCCCCTGGAGAGTATCCCACATCCTCCACCCCATTTCCCACGGCTTTATCCTTCCGAGGGGTTTTTCCCTGAATTCCCAGCTCTGGGAATCCGGTGCAGATGTGCCGCTGGTGTTGGGAAACCGAGGAAGTTCGGAGTTTTTATCCGGAGTTAATCCCACCCAAACGTCGGGGATTTTTCTTTTTTTCCCCCGAATCCAGGAGGAGTCCTTGGGATTCCGGGCGATTCCATGGGAAAAGGGAAGGGTGGACCTTTTCCCGCTTTTTCCCTGCTTTTTTTTTTTGCTGCCCGGATTCCGGCGGGAGCGGGTGGTTTCCATGGTTTCCCACCATTTGCTCGGGAAGCTCCTTGGGAACGAGAGCCGGAGGAGGGAAGACAAAAGGGAGAGGTTGGAGCTCGGGATCTTCCCACGGGGGGCGTGTCCCTGGATATGGGAAAGGGGGAAAACAGCGGGAGCATCCCAAATCCCTGCATCCCTGCCTCCATCCGGCCTCCATCCCATCTCCATCCTCACTCCCTCCATCCCGTTTCCATCTTCCCTCCGTCCCATCCCAACCTTATTCCCAATCCCAATCCCAATCCTAATCCAATCCTAATCCCAATCCCATCCCATCCTAATCCTAATCCCAATCTCAATCTCAATCCCAATCCCAATCTCAATCCCAATCCTGCTCCATCCCATCCCAATCCCGCACTGCCATCCCAATCCCAATCCTGCTCCATCCCAATCCCAATCCCACCCTAATCCTGCATTCCCATCCTATCCCATCCCATCCCAATCCCAACCCCAAACCCAACCCCAATCCTGCTCCATCCCAATCCCATCCCATCCTATCCCATCCCATCCCACCCCAATCCTGCATTCCCATCCAATCCCAATCCCAATCCTGCAATGCCCTCCCAATCCCAATCTGGCTCCACTCCTTCCCATTATCCCATTATCCCATTATCCCATTATCCCATTATCCCATTATCCCATTATCCCATTATCCCATTATCCCATTATCCCATTATCCCATTATCCCATTATCCCATTATCCCATTATCCCATTATCCCATTATCCCATTATCCCATTATCCCATCCCAATCCCAATCCTGCTCTCCCAATCCCAATCCCACTCTAATCCTGCATTCCCGTCCTATCCCATCCCAATCCTGCACTGCCCTCCCAATCCCAATCCTGCCCCATCCCAACCTCAATCCCAATCCCATCCCATCCCAATCCCGCACTGCCATCCCAATCCCAATCCTCCTCTATCCCAACCCAAATCCCATCCCATTATCCCATCATCTCAATCCTGCAATGCAATCCCAATCCCAATCTCAATCCTGCTCCACTCCATCCCATCATCCCATCCCATCCCATTATCCCATTTTATTCCATCCTATTATCCCATTATCTCATTATCACATTATCCCATTATCCCATTATCCCCTTTTATTCCATCCTATTATCCCATTATCTCATTATCTCATTATCCCATTATCCCATTATCCCATCCCATCCCATCCCATTGTCCCATCCCATTATCCCATTATCCCATCATTCCATCCCATCCCATTATCCCATCCCATCCCATCCTGTTATCCCATTATCCCATTATCCCATTATCCCATCATCCCATCATCCCATCATCCCATCCCATCCCATTATCCCCTTTTATTCCATCCTATTATCCCATTATCTCATTATCCCATTATCCCATCCCATCCCATTATCCCCTTATCCCCTTATCCCCTTATCCCCTTATCCCCTTATCCCCTTATCCCCTTATACCATTATCCCATCATCCCATCCCATCCCATTATCCCATCTCATTCCATCCTATTATCCTATTATCCTATTATCCTATTATCCCATTATCCCATCATTCCATCACATCCCATTATCCCATCATCCCATTATCCCATCCCATTATCCCATCCCATTATCCCATCCCATTATCTCATCCCATTATCCCATCCCAACCCAATCCCATTACCCCATTACCCCATTACCCCATTATCCCGTTACCCCCTTATCCCATTATCCCATTATCCCATCCCATCCCATCCCATCCTATCCCAACCCAATCCCATTACCCCCATTATCCCATTATCCCATTACCCCCATTATCCCATTATCCCGTTATCCCATTATCCCATCATCCCATCATCCCATCATCCCATCCCTCTCCTCCCCATCCCCATCCCGATCCCGATCCCCTCTCCCAGTGCCGTATCCCGACACTTCCCGCCATCCCAAAATCGCAGGATTCGGAGCCTCCCGACACCAGCCCAGGCGTGCTCGGGATCCGTTCCGATAATTCCCATTTCTCCCGGGAATTTTGGGGGATAAAGGTGGAGGAATCTCGGGTGGGGGCGGAGATTTTCCTCCGCAGCCTTTCAATCCCAAAAACCGGGAATTCCACCCGGGAAAAAACCAAAAAAAACCCCAAAAAAACAAAAAACCAAAAAACCCGGATTCTTGCTTGGAATGGCCTCAAAGATTTATTTTTTCGTTATTTTCTCTTTTTTGTTTTTAAATTTGTTTTTTGGTTGGTTCTGGATTTTAATTTCTGATTTTTTTAAACCTTTTTTAAAATTGTTATTATTTATTTGTGCCTATTTAAAATTTTTAAATTGTCTTTTATTTCTCTTCCCAAGATTTCTATTTCAACTTCAGTTTTAAAATCGTTGTATTTCTAAAATATTAAAACTAATTTTTTATTTTTTATCGACCGTTATTTTCACTTTTATTTCAAAGCTAATTTTTTTCCACTTTTTTTTTTTTAATTTTTGTTTTTTAAGCTTTTGGTTTTGCTTTTATTTTTGATTTTTTGCTAATTCCTATTTTCATGTCTTATATTTATCTTAATTTTAAAATTTTAAATTCACATTTAAATAAATTATTTACTTATCTTTAAAAATTTCTTTCGTATCTTTATTTTGTATTTTATATAAATAATTTACATCTATTTAATAATAAATATTTATTTAACAATTTAAAAAATTATTTCTAATTTATTTTGTATATTTTGGTGGAGGTTATATTTACTTTTATATTTGTTTTATTTATATTATGTCATATTTTGTGGAATTATGTTTATATTTATTTTATATTCCCTCTATACTTGTTTAAAAATTTCTTCTACATTTCGTTTCGTTTTTAATTCAAATTTATTTTATCTTTTTTTTTTTTTTGCATTTATTTAAAACCAATTTAATATTTTTCTTGTTTATTTCTAATTTATTTTGTATTTTTTGGTGGAGGTTGTATTTATTTTTATATTTGTTTTAGTGTCATATTTGGGGGAATTATGTTTATATTTATTTTATATCCCTTCTATATTTTGTTTTAAAAATTCTTTTACGTTTCGTTTTGCGTTTCATTCAAATTTATTTTATCTTCTTTTTTTTTACATCTATTTAAAATCAATTTAATATTTTTCTTATTTATTTTTAATTGATTTTGCATTTTTTGGTGGAGGTTATATTTTTTATATTTGTTTTATTTATATTATGTCATATTAGGTGGAATTATGTTCATATTTATTTTAAATTCCTTCTATTTTTTTAAAAAAGTTTTCTTTTACATTTCATTTCGCATTTCATTCAATTTTTTTTTTTTCCTTTATTTAAAACCAATTTATTTTGTGTTTTTTTGGTGGAGGTTATATTTACTTTTATATTTGTTTTAGGTCATATTTTGTGGAATTATGTTTATATTTATTTTATATCCCTTCTATATTTTGTTAAAAAATTTCTTTTACGTTTCGTTTCGCGTTTCATTCAAATTTATTTTATCTCTTTTTTTTGCATCTATTTAAAATCAATTTAATATTTTTCTTATTTATTTTAAATTTATTTTGTTTTTTTTGGTGGAGGTTATATTTATTTTATACTTGTTTTAGGTCATATTTTGTGGAATTATGTTTATATTTATTTTATACCCCTTCTATATTTTGTTTAAAAATTTCTTTTACGTTTCGTTTCGCGTTTCATTCAAATTTATTTTATCTTCTTTTTTTTGCATCTATTTAAAATCAATTTAATATTTTTCTTATTTATTTTAAATTTATTTTGGTTTGTTTGGTGGAGGTTATACTTGTTAAAAAATTTCTTTTACATTTCATTTCGCGTTTCATTCAAATTTATTTTATCTTTTTTTTTTTTTGCGTCTATTTAAAATCAATTTAATATTTTTCTTATTTATTTATTTTTTTGCATTTATTTAAAATCAATTTAACATTTTTCCTGTTTATTTAAAAATTAATTTCTCATTTATTTCACTTTTTTTTTTTTAAATTTAATTTCCCCCGTGTTTTCCCCGTGTTTTCCCGCTTTTATCCCGGTTTCCAGCACGAATCCCATCCCTTATTTCCCATTTTTCCCACAATTCCCGCCCCATTCCCGGGATTCCCCCTGGGAACATCCCAGGATTTGGGGCGGGGCCTCCATAGCCAGAGGCTCCCCATTGGCTGCCTCTAACCGATGATGTCATTTCTGACCAATCAGCGCTCTAACGCCTCTCCTTTGCCCCGCCCCTCCCACCCGGAGCATCCCAAGGATTTGGGGGGGGGGGGGAATTTGAGGATGCGGGAGCTTCCCGGGGAATTCCCAGGGACAGGGAATGGATTCGGTGGGAAGCAGCTTTAAATCCCAGCCCGCTCCCATCCATTATCCCAGGATGCTCCAGGCTTTCCTTGGACGCTCCCAAGGATTTCCTCTGGGAATTCCAGGCCCAGCCCCTCCCCACCCTCGCAGCCGGGAATTCCTTCCCGAAATCCCGAAATTCCGAAATCCCGAAATCCCGAAATTCCAACCCTCTGGCATTCCGCTTTTCCCAAATCCCTCTCCAGCTCTCCTGGCATTGGATCCAGCCCCATCCCGACTCCTCTCCGGGAAGGAATTTTGGGAATTCCCTGGGAATCTCAGCACTCCAGGAAGGGTCTCCCTGCCCTTTCCCATCCCCGAATTCCATAAAAACCCCTCGGGATGGATCCTGAGCGTCCTGGATCCCAGAATCCCGGGATGGTTTGGGATGGGATCCAGGGACCTTCAATCCCATCCCAGGGACACTTCCCACCATCCCAGGGGGATCCAAATCCACCCTCGGACACTGCCGGGGATCCAGGGATTCTCTGGGAATTCCAGCCCGGCCGGGAATTCCTTCCCAAGATCCCCAAAATCCCAGTGGGAATTCCATTCCCTGCCTCCCGCCCCTCCAGCCCTTTATCCCAAATCCCGGCTCTCCTGGAAAACTCTGGAAAAGGCTCCCAGGATTCCCTGGATCCTTCCCTCATCCAGCTGCACATTCCCAGCTCTCCCAGCCCTGCCATTGGATCCAGCCCCATCCCGACTCCTCTCCGGGAAGGAATTTTGGGAATTCCCTGGGAATCTCAGCACTCCAGGAAGGGTCTCCCTGCCCTTTTCCATCCCCGAATTCCATAAAAACCCCTCGGGATGGATCCTGAGCATCCTGGATCCCAGAATCCCGGGATGGTTTGGGATGGGATCCAGGGACCTTCAATCCCATCCCAGGGACACTTCCCACCATCCCAGGGGGATCCAAATCCACCCTCGGACACTGCCGGGGATCCAGGGATTCTCTGGGAATTCCGGCCCGGCCGGGAATTCCTTCCCAAGATCCCCAAAATCCCACTGGGAATTCCATTCCCCGCCTCCCGCCCCTCCAGCCCTTTATCCCAAATCCCGGTTTTCCTGGAGATCCTTGAGGCTCGGGAGCAGCTCCTGCACCCCGGAGATGATCCCGCTGATCCCGGGAATGTTTCGGCGCCGATGGAAAAGGGATGACAGCCCGCGGCTTCCCATCTCCCAGGGGAATCCCAAATTTCCATGACCTCCTTTTCCTGCGCCTCTTTTAGCCGGGATCAGCGCACGCCGCTGGAATTAAACCAATTCCCGCCATTGGAGAATCCGGGATGGAGGGGGACAATCCTGAGGGATGGTGGCCACAGAGTGTTCCCAGATCCAGGATTTGATCCCAAACTCCATCCATGAAATCTGGGACACAGAGCAACCTCCAGGTGTGACCCATCCAGGGCCATTCCCAATTCCAGGATTTGATCCTAAACTCCATCCCTGAAATCCGGGACACGGAGCCACCTCCAGGTGTGACCATCCCAGTGCTTCCAGAGACATTCCCGGCTCCAGGATCTGATCCCAAACTCCATCCCTGAAATCCAGGACACGGAGCCACCTCCAGGTGTGACCATCCCAGAGACATTCCCAACTCCAGGATCTGATCCCAAACTCCATCCCTGAAATCCGGGACACGGAGCCACCTCCAGGTGTGACCCATCCAGGGCCATTCCCGACTCCGGGATCCGATCCCAAATTCCATCCAGGACACGGAGCCACCTCCAGGTGTGACCCATCCCAGAGACATTCCCAATTCTGGGATTTGATTCCCAAACTCCATCCCTGAAATCCAGGACATGGAGCCACCTCCAGGTGTGACCCATCCAGGGCCATTCCCAACTCCAGGATTTGATTCCCAAACTCCATCCAGGACACAGAGCCACCTCCAGGTGTGACCATCCCAGAGACATTCCCAACTCCAGGATCCGATCCCAAACTCCATCCCGCTTCTCCCACCGTCATTCCCAGTTAATCCATGGCCACCAAGGCAGAGGGAGCCGGGATCACGGGAAGAGCCTGGATCCCGGGAATCTCAGAGGAGCCGCCGGGATATTCCCGGAGCCGCTGAAGGACTCTTTGTCCCCTTTCCCGCCCTTCGTCCCTCTGGAACGCCACGGGAATCCCAAATCCTCCCCCCGGAATCCAATCCCGGAATGGTTCGGGCGGGAACGGCGCTCAAATTCCCACCGCCTTCCGCCCCCCATCCCGGATTTCTCCCAGCCCCATCCCGACTCCCGGGATCGAACATTCCGGAGCCGGAACGCGCAGCTCACCCCCCAATTCCCGCCGGGGCCATCCCATCCTTCCCGACGTCCTGCCCCCAAATCCACCCCGAATCCCTTTTCCCGGAGGGATCCGCGTTCCCAGAGCCCCGCGTGCGTGACGGAGAAATCCGGAGCCTAAAAATAACCGGGATGATTTCCCAGAGGAGCCGGGCGCGTGACCGTCGGAAAATAGGCCGGGATGGGGCGGATTTGGGGAAGGAGAGCCGGGATTCGGGAAGGACTCGGCGCTCCGGACGCGCCCTCGTTCCTCCCGGGATTCCCAGGAGCCTCCGGCCGCTCCGGGAACGGGCCCAAAATAAATTTGGGATCTGGGGCTCGGCCTCTCCGCGTTCCCGCGGCCCGGATCCGGGAGGGAGGAGGAGGACGAGGCCGGGCGGGAATTTGGGGATGGGAATGGGGATGGGAATGGGATTGGGATGTGTCCTGGGGGTGGGAGGGAGGAGGGGACACGCCGATGTCCCCAAATCCCGGAGATGTCACCCCGTTATCCAGGGATAACACCCCAGGATGGAGGGGACACGCCGATGTCCCCAAATCCCGGAGATGTCACCCCGTTATCCAGGGATAACATCTCAGTGTCCCTCATTTTGGAGATGTCACCCCACTGTCCCCACATCGATGTCACCCCATTGTGTCCCCCCACATCGATGTCACCCCATTGTCCCCATATCGATGTCACCCCACTGTCCCCCCACATTGATGTCACCCAATTGTCCCCATATCGATGTCACCCCATTGTCCCCACATCGATGTCACCCCATTGTGTCCCCATATTGATGTCACCCCATTGTCCCCCCACATTGATGTCACCCCACTGTCCCCATATCGATGTCACCCCACTGTCCCCATATCGATGTCACCCCACTGTGTCCCCACATCGATGTCACCCCACTGTCCCCACATCGATGTCACCCCATTGTGTCCCCATATCGATGCCACCCCATTGTCCCCCCACAAATTGATGTCACCCCATTGTCCCCATATCGATGTCACCCCTTTGTCCCCACATCGATGTCACCCCACTGTCCCCACATATCGATGTCACCCCATTGTCCCCATATCGATGTCACCCCACTGTCCCCACATATCGATGTCACCCCATTGTCCCCATATCGATGTCACCCCACTGTCCCCAAATCGATGTCACCCCATTGTGTCCCCATATCGATGTCACCCCACTGTGTCCCCACATCGATGTCACCCCATTGTGTCCCCCCATATCGATGTCACCCCATTGTGTCCCCCCACATTGATGTCACCTCATTATGTCCCCCCACATTGATGTCACCCCACTGTCCCCATATCGATGTCACCCCATTGTGTCCCCATATCGATGTCACCCCATTGTCACCCCATATCAATGTCACCCCATTGTCCCCACATCGATGTCACCCATTTATCACCCCACATTGATGTCACCCCACTGTCCCCACATCGATGTCACCCCATTGTCCCCCACAAATTGATGTCACCCATTTGTCACCCCACATCGATGTCACCCCATTGTGTCCCCATATCGATGTCACCCCACTGTCCCCACAGTGATGTCACCCCATTGTGTCCCCACATCGATGTCACCCCACTGACCCCACATCGATGTCACCCCATTGTGTCCCCATATCGATGTCACCCCACTGTCCCCACAGTGATGTCACCCCATTGTGTCCCCATATCGATGTCACCCCATTGTCCCCATATTGATGTCACCCCATTGTGTCCCCCCGTATCGATGTCACCCCACTGTGTCCCCATATCGATGTCACCTCATTGTGTCCCCATATCGATGTCACCCCACTGTCCCCATATCGATGTCACCCCATTGTGTCCCCACATCGATGTCACCCCATTGTGTCCCCCCATATCAATGTCACCCCATTGTCCCCATATCGAATTCACCCCATTGTGTCCCCATATCGATGTCACCCCGTTGTGTCCCCACATCGATGTCACCCCACTGTCCCCCCATATCGATGTCACCCCATTGTCCCTGTATCGATGTCACCTCATTGTGTCCCCCCATATCGATGTCACCCCACTGTGTCCCCCCACATCGATGTCACCCCACTGTCCCCACATCGATGTCACCCCACTGTGTCCCCACATCGATGTCACCCATTTGTCACCCCACATCGATGTCACCCCACTGTGTCCCCACATCGATGTCACCCCACACTTTTTTTCCCCTTTATTTTTTCCATCCTTTTTTCCTATCCCTTTTTTCCCAAATCCCTTGATTTTTCCCATCCTTTTTTCTCCCATCCCTTTTTTTAAACCCCTTGATTTTTTCCACCCTTTTCCCCCCATCCCTTTTTTTTTAAATCCCTTTATTTTTTCCATCCTTTTTTTTTTTAAAAATCCCTAGATTTTTTTTCCACATCCTTTTCTTCCCCACCTTTTTCTTTTTTAATCCCTTGATTTTTTTTCCACCTTTTTTTCCCCCCATCCTTTTTTTTAAAAAATCTCCCATTATTTCTTCCCACCCTTTTTTCCCCCCACCCCTTTATTTTTTATTCCCTTGATTTTTTCCCCATATTTTTAAATACCTTTATTTTTTCTCATCTCATTTTTCCCCCATCCCTTTATTTTTTAATCCCTTTATTTTTTTCCATCCTTTTTTTCCCCATCCCCTTTTTTTAAAATCCCTTGATTTTTTTTCCCCACCTTTTTTTACCCCCATCTCTTTTTTTCCTCATTCCTTTTTAAAATCCCTCTATTTTTCCCACCCTTTTTATCCCATTCTTTTTTTCTTTTTTAATCCCTTTATTTTTTTCCCATCCTTTTTTTCCCCATTCTTTTTTCCCCCCATCCTTTTTTTTTAAATACCTTTATTTTTTCCCATCTCATTTTCCCCCCATTCTTTTATTTTTTAATCCTATTATTTTTTCCCATCCTTTTTTTCCCCATCCCCTTTTTAAAAAATCCCTTTATTTTTTTTTCCATCTTTTTTCCCCATCCCTTTTTTTTTTTTAATCCCTTGATTTTTTTCCCATCCTTTATTTTTTCCCATCCTTTTTTTTCCCCCACCTCTTTTCTCCCGCATCCTTTTTTATTTTTAATCCCTTTATTTTTTTCCCATCCTTTTTTTTCCCCATTCTTTTCCCCCTCCATCCTTTTTTTTTAAATACCTTTATTTTTTCCCATCTCATTTTCCCCCATTCTTTTATTTTTTAATCCTATTAATTTTTTCCCATCCTTTTTTTCCCCATCCCCTTTTTAAAAAATCCCTTTATTTTTTTTCCATCTTTTTTCCTCATCCCCCTTTTTTTTTTTTAATAATCCCTTGATTTTTTTCCATCTTTTTTTTTCCCATCCTTTTTTTCCCCACCTCTTTTCTCCCCCATCCCTTTTTTTTTTGAAATCCCTTGATTTTTTTTCCCATCCTTTTTTTCCCCCCACCTCTTTTCTCCCCCATCCCTTTTTTTTTTTAATCCCTTGATTTTTTTCCCATTTTTTCCCCCACCTCTTTTCTCCCGCATCCCTTTTTTTTTTTAATCCCTTTATTTTTTTCCCATCCTTTTTTTCCCCATTCTTTTCCCCCCCCATCCTTTTTTTAAAAATACCTTTATTTTTTCCCATCTCATTTTCCCCCATTCTTTTATTTTTTAATCCTATTATTTTTTTCCCATCCTTTTTTTCCCCATCCCCTTTTAAAAAAATCCCTTTATTTTTTAATCCCTTTATTTTTTTTTCCATCCTTTTTTTCCCCACCCCCTTTTTTAAAAAATCCCTTTATTTTTTAATCCTTTTATTTTTTTCCCATCCTTTTTTTCCCCATTCTTTTCCCCCTCCATCCTTTTTTTTTAAATACCTTTATTTTTTCTCATCTCATTTTCCCCTCATTCTTTTATTTTTTAATACCTTTATTTTTTTTCCATCCTTTTTTTCCCCATCCCCTTTTAAAAAAATCCCTTTATTTTTTAATCCCTTTATTTTTTTTCCATCCTTTTTTTCCCCCATCCCCTTTTTAAAAAATCCCTTTATTTTTTAATCCCTTTATTTTTTTCCCATCCTTTTTTTCCCCATCCCCTTTTTTAAAAATCCCTTTATTTTTTTCCATCTTTTTCCTCATCCTTTTTTTTTTTTAATCCCTTGATTTTTTTTCCCATCTTTTTTTTTCCATCTTTTTTTCCCCCACCTCTTTTCTCCCCCATCCTTTTTATTTTTTAATCCCTTGATTTTTTTCCCATCTTTTTTTCCCACCTCTTTTCTCCCCCATCCCTTTTTTTTTTGAAATCCCTTGATTTTTTTTCCCATATTTTTTCCCCCCACCTCTTTTCTCCCGCATCCCTTTTTATTTTTTAATCCCTTGATTTTATTCCCATCCTTTTTTTTCCCCCCACATCCCTTTTAAAAAATTTTTTTTTAATTATTTTTTTTCCCCCTTCCCCCCAAAAATAGCTGCGGGCCGTGACGTCACCGGGCGGGGCCCTGATTCGCGCGGGCTCTCCACCAATCAGAGCGCCGGGCGATGATGTCATGGGGGGGGCGCTGGGGACCCCCCCGCCCGGGATATTCCAAAGCCGGGAATGCGCCAGGAGCAGCGCGACCACCGCCGTGGGGTGAGCCCGGGACCCTCCGCGGGAATTTTTCCTGGGAATTTTTCGGGAATTTGGGGGAATTTTGGATGGGGTTTGGGGCCCCGAGGGGTGGGGGGGGGTTTTTTGGGAGAATTTTTCGGGAATTCTGGGGGGGGTGGTGACGCCCCCCCCCCCCCCCCGCTTTTGTCCCCCGGGTGTTTCCCGTCCCTTTTTTGGGATGCTGCTCCCGCTTTTTCCAAGCGTTTTCCAGGCTTTTTCCCTGCTGGAGATTTCCACACCCCTCATCCTCATCCTCCTCATCCTCCTCATCCTCGGCCGCCGCCCCCAACCTGGATTTTGGGATTTTGGGATTTGGGGGTTCAGCCTCCTCGGGGGGGCTCCGCACCCCCAGAATTCCCAAGGATTCCCGGAATTTTCCGCGGATCTCAGAATCCTTGGGTGGGGGGGGGGTGGATTCCGCCCCTCCCCCCACCTCTTTCCCAGTATCCTGGGAGACCCAAAATTCCTGGAGGTGGGGGGGGGGGGGGGGAACACCCACATTCCAGAATCCCTGAGGGACGGGAATTCTCTGAAATCCCGGGATTTTTGCACCCTCAGAATCCTCGGGGGAGCCAAAATCCCCAAAATCCTGGGATTTTGCACCCTCAGAATCCTCAGGGGAGCCAAAATCCTGAAATCCCGGGATTTTGCACCCTCAAAATCCACGGGGGACCAAAATTCTCCAGAATCCCGGGATTTTGCACCCTCAGAATCCTCGGGGGACCAAAATTCTCCGGAATCCCGGGATTTTGCACCCTCAAAATCCACGGGGGACCCAAAATTCTCCGGAATCCCGGGATTTTGCACCCTCAAAATCCACAGGGGACCGGAATTCTCCAAAATCCCGGGATTTTGCACCCTCAAAATCCTCGGGGGACCTGAAATCCCCAAAATCCCGGGATTTTGCACCCTCAGAATCCTCGGGGGACCGGAATTCTCCAAAATCCCGGGATTTTGCACCCTCAAAATCCACGGGGGGGCCAAAATTCTCCAAAATCCTGGGATTTTGCACCCTCAAAATCCACGGGGGGGCCAAAATTCTCCGGAATCCCGGGATTTTTGCCCCCTCAAAATCCTCGGGGTTCCCGAAATCCTCCGAAATCCCGGGATTTCGCCCCACCCCAGCATCCTCGGAGTCCCGAATTCCCGGGGCGGATCCGCTCCCTCCGCATTCCTGGGATTTTTTTTCTCCCACCCCCTCGAATTTTCGGGAGACCCTCACCCCGTTATCCCGGCAGGATCCTTCAGCATTCCCGGGATTTCGCGACCCCCCCGCGCCCCACCCACCACGAGGGCAGGACCCGAATTCCTGCCGCTGGAATTTTTTTTTTTTTATTCCAGGGAAAGGGGGGAAAAAAGGGAGGAGGAGGGAGGGAGGAGGAGGCGCTGCCATCCCGGTTTTCCCCCCACCCTCTGGATCCTCCCAAAATTCCAGGAATGAGGATTCCCCCCCCCCCCCCCCCCCCCATCGAACCCCTTCCCATTCCTCCATCCACGGCTGGATGCTTTTTTTCCAGGGGGAAAAAAAGATGGGAGATGGGAGGGGTTTTCCCTTGGAATTCAGGGTGGGAAAAGGGGTGGCAGCACGGCGAGGGGGGGGATTGGGATTGGGATTGGGATTTGGGATTGGGATTGGGATTGGGATTTGGGATTGGGATTCCTCTCCCTGCCACGTGCTCCTGGTCGGGAATGGGATGGAGCGGTCGGGAATGGGATGGTGTGGTTGGGAATGGGGTCACGTGGTCGGGAATGGGATCGCCCGGCTGGGAATGGGATCGTGTGGTCGGGAATGGGATCGCATTTTTGGGAATGGGAAATGGGATTGCATGGTCGGGAATGGGATCACACAGCTGGGAATGGGATCGCCTGGCTGGGAATGGGATCACACAACTGGGAATGGGATCACACAGCTGGGAATGGGATCACCTGGCTGGGAATGGGATTGCCTGGCTGGGAATGGGATGGCATGGTCGGGAATGGGAAATGGGATTGCATGGTCGGGAATGGGATCACACAGCTGGGAATGGGATCACATGGCCGAGAATGGGATGGTGTGATTGGGAATGGGATCGCCTGGCTGGGAATGGGATTGCCTGGCTGGGAATGGGATTGCCTGGCTGGGAATGGGATCGTGTGTCTGGGAATGGGATTGCCTGGCTGGGAATGGGATGGCATGGTCGGGAATGGGAAATGGGATCGCTTAGACAGAAATAGGATGGTGTGGCTGGGAATGGGATCACCTGGTCGGGAATGGGAAATGGGATCACCTGGTCGGGAATGGGATCGTGTGGCCGGGAATGGGATCACACGGTCGGGAATGGGAAATGGGATTGCATGGTTGGGAATGGGATCACACAGCTGGGAATGGGATTGTGTGGTCAGGAATGGGATGGTGTGGCTGGGAATGGGGTCACGTGGTCGGGAATGGGATCAGCTGGTTGGGAATGGGATCAGCTGGCTGGTTGGGAATGGGATCATGTGGTCAGGAATGGGATCACATGGTCGGGAATGGGAAATGGGATTGCATGATCGGGAATGGGATCACACAGCTGGGAATGGGATCACATGGCCGAGAATGGGATGGTGTGATTGGGAAAGGGATCGCCTGGCTGGGAATGGGATTGCGTGGTCGGGAATGGGATCACATTTTTGGGAATGGGAAATGGGATTGCATGGTCAGGAAAGGGATCGCCTGGCTGGGAATGGGATTGTGTGGTCAGGAATGGGATGGTGTGGTTGGGAATGGGGTCACGTGGTCAGGAATGGGATCACCTGGCTGGAGACGGGATCATGTGGTCAGGAATGGGATCACATGGTCGGGAATGGGAAATGGGATCAGCTGGCTGGGAATGGGATGCCATGGTCGGGAATGGGATGTCATGGTCGGGAATGGGAAATGGGATCGCTTAGACAGAAATAGGATGGTGTGGCTGGGAATGGGATCGATCAGCTGGCTGGGAAAGCGATCCCCTGGCCGGGAATGGGATGGTGTGGTTTGGAATGGGATGGCCTGGCTGGGAATGGGATCACATGGTCAGGAATGGGAAGTGGGATTGCATGGTCAGGAAAGGGATCGCCTGGCTGGGAATGGGATTGAGTGATTGGAAATTGGATGGTGTGGTTGGGAATGGGATCGCCTGGATGGGAATGGGATCAGCTGGCTGGGAATGGGATCGCCTGGCTGGGAATGGGATGGTGTGGTCAGGAATGGGATCACATGGTCGGGAATGGGAAATGGGATCGCATGGTCGGGAATGGGATCACACAGCTGGGAATGGGATGGAGTGGTTGGAATGGGATGGAGTGGTTGGGAATGGGATGGAGTGGCTGGGAATGGGGTCACCTGGATGGGAGTGGAATTGTGTGATTGGGAATAGGGTCACATGGTCAGGAATGGGAAATGGGATCGCATGGTCAGGAAAGGGATCACACAGCTGGGAATGGGATCGTGTGGCTGGGAATGGGATCACATGGTCGGGAATGGGAAATGGGATCACCTGGCTGGGAATGGGATTGCATGGTCAGGAATGGGATTGTGTGATTGGGAATGGGATCACATGGTCAGGAATGGGAAATGGGATTGCACGGTCAGGAAAGGGATCGCCTGGCTGGGAATGGGATGGCGAGGTCGGGAATGGGATGGAGTGGCTGGGAATGGGATCATGTGGTCAGGAATGGGATTGTGTGATTGGGAATGGGATCACATGGTCGGGAATGGGAAATGGGATTGCATGATCAGGAATGGGATCACACAGCTGGGAATGGGATCACATGGCTGAGAATGGGATGGTGTGATTGGGAATGGGATCGCCTGGCTGGGAATGGGATTGCATGGTCAGGAATGGGATTGCGTGGCTGGGAATGGGATCGTGTGTCTGGGAGTGGGATTGCCTGGTTGGGAATAACTTCACATGGTTGGGAATGGGAAATGGGATCACCTGGCTGGGAATGGGATCGTGTGGTCGGGAATGGGATCACATTTTTGGGAATGGGAAATGGGATTGCGTGATCAGGAATAGGATCGCCTGGCTGGAAATGGGATCACCTGGCTGGAAATGGGATCATGTGGTCGGGAATGGGATCGCCCGGCTGGGAATGGGATCACATTGCTAGGAATGGGATGGTGTGGTCAGGAATGGGATCGCCTGGCTGGGAATGGGATGCCGGGATTGGGAATGGGATGCCGTGATTAGGAATGGGATCACAGGATCAGGAATGCAATCGCATTGCCAGGAATGGGATCACACAATCAGGAATGGGATCACATGCCAGGAATGGGATCACAGGATCAGGAATGGGATCACATTGCCAGGAATGGGATCACATTGTCAGGAATGGGATCACATTGTCAGGAATGGGATTGCAGGATCAGGAATGGGATCACATTGTCAGGAATGGGATCACATTGTCAGGAATGGGATTGCAGGATCAGGAATGGGATCACACAATCAGGAATGGGATTGCAGGATCAGGAATGGGATCTCATTGCCAGGAATGGGACCACAGGATCAGGAATGGGATCTCACGATCAGGAATGGGATGGCGGGATCAGGAATGAGATCGCACAGTCAGGAATGGGATCGCAGGATCAAGAATAGGATCGCAGGATCAGGAATGGGATCACATTCCCAGGAACGGGATCACATTGCCAGGAATGGGATCACAGGATGAGAAATGGGATCACATTGCCAGGAATGGGATCACACAATCAGGAATGGGATCACACAATCAGGAATGGGATCACATTGTCAGGAATGGGATCACAGGATGAGAAATGGGATCACATTGTCAGGAATGGGATCACAGGATCAGGAATGGGATCACATTCCCAGGAATGGGATCACACAATCAGGAATGGGATCACAGGATCAGGATCGGGATCATTCCACCCACGCCGGGATTTCGGGGGTGACGGAGCAGGTCCCCACCCACGGCCCCGCTCCCGCCGGGAATGAGGCGGGGAGGGAATTCCCTCCTCCCAAACGCCTGGAAAAAAGCGCCTGGAAAAAGCGTCTTCACCCAGGCTGGGCCGCTCCCCTCCCATCCGGCCGTATCCATAGGGATGGATCCCATTTCCCATCCCTTCCGGCTGCGGTGGGCGATCCCCACCTGAGCGGGCGCGGAATGCCGGCAGATCCCAGGGAAAAAGCAGGATTCGGGGTGGGAATGCCGGCAGCAGGGAGCCGGGGAATCGCTTCCAGCCGGGTTATCCGTGCTCCAGGGAATCCGCCGGCCCCGCCCCGGCCGGCACCGGGAAAAGCGGATGGTGATCCAGCGGCTGGATATTCCCGCTTTTTCTCCCTGTTCCCACCCCCAGGAATTATTAATTCCCGGGTTGGTTTTTTTTTTTGGGGATTCCGGCGGCAGGATCCCAGCAGGATCGGCGGCCCAGGGCTGGGATTTCTCGGGATGGGTGGGGCGCGGCCCAGCCCTGGAATGCTCGTTCCGCAGGGATTTAGGGATCCCTGTTTTCAAAGGAGGGGTTTGGGGGTGAAAATCCGGGAATAATCCCCAAGTCCCGCTTTTGGTGGAGCCGGGAATGCCGCCCAAAAATCCCTGGGAATGCGGAACAGCCGGGATTATCCCGGTTTTCATGATTCCCAATTCCCGTTCCGAGCTCCGGGGGTGGGTGCGGGGTCCTGGGGATGATCCCGCGTCCATGGAGACCCCGGGAAAGATCCCAGAGGGATGCGGGAGAGGATCCTGGAGCAGCAGGAAGCGGGGGAGCTGAGGATTGGGAATCTCGGGGCACGAGTGGCGGGGAATTGGAGAGGGAATTTGGGAATTCGGGTGCATCCAGGTGCATCCAGGTGTGCCCGTGTGTGGATGCCGGCACGTGTCCTCACACGCGTGGGTTGGGAATATGGAGCTGGGAAGGGCTGCGCGTGCCGGGAACATCCCACGGGATGTGTCCGTCATCCCATCCCATCCCATTATCCCATCCCATCCCATCATCCCATTATCCCATCCCGTTATCCCATTATCCCATCCCACCCCATCCCATTATCCCATCCCATCCCATCCCGTTATTCCATCCCATCCCATCCTGTTATCCCATCCCATCACATCCCATCCCATCCCGTTATCCCATCCCGTTATTCCATCCCATCATCCCGTTATCCCATCCCGTTATCCCATTATCCCATCCCACCCCGTCCCATTATCCCATCCCATCCCGTTATCCCATCCCATCCCATCCCATCCCGTTATCCCATCCCATCATCCCATCCCATCATCCCGTTATCCCATCCCGTTATCCCATTATCCCATCCCATCCCAGCTCATTCCCACCGCACCCCGTTATCCCATTATCCCATCCCATTATCCCATCCTATCATCCCATTATCCCATCCCTTCATCCCATCCCATTATTCCATTGTATTCACACCCCATCCCAGTGCATTCCCATCCCATTATCCCACCCCATTCCATCTCATCCCATCCCAGTGCATTCCCATCCCGTTATTCCATCCCATCCATCCCATCCCATTATCCCATTCCCATTATCCCATTCCCATTATCCCATCCCATTATCCCATTTCATTCCCATCCTGTTATCCCACTGTATTCACATCCCATCCCAGTGCATTCCCATCCCATTATCCCATTATCCCATTATCCCATTATCCCATTATCCCCTCCCATCCCGTTATCCCATTGCATTCCCACCCCGTTATCCCATTGCATTCCCATCCCGTTTTTCCATCCCATCCATCCCATCCTGTTATCCCATTATCCCATTATCCCATCCCTTCATCCCATCCCGTTATCCCATTGCATTCCCATCCCATTATCCCATTCCCATCCCATTATCCCATCCCATCCCGTTATCCCATTATCCCTTCCCTTCATCCCATCCCGTTATCCCATCGCATTCCCATCCCGTTATTCCACTGTATTCCCATCCCGTTATCCCAGTGCATTCCCATCCCGTTCTCCCATCCCATCCTGTTATCCCATCCCTTCATCCCATCCTGTTATCCCATTGCATTCCCATCCCATTATCCCATCCCATCCCATTATCCCGTTCCATCCCATCCCGTTATCCCAGTGCATTCCCATCCCGTTATCCCATCCCATTATCCCATTCCCATCCCATTATCCCATTCCCATCCCATCCCGTTATCCCATTATCCCATCCCTTCATCCCATCCCATTATCCCATTGCATTCCCATCCCGTTATCCCATTGCATTCCCATCCCGTTATCCCATTGCATTCCCATCCCGTTATCCCATTGCATTCCCATCCCATTATCCCATTATCCCATTCCCATCCCATTATCCCATCCCAGAGCATTCCCACCCCATCCCATTATCCCATTGCATCCCCACCCCGTTGTCCCATTATCCTGTTATCCCATTGTCCCATTATCCCATTATCCCATCCCTCCATCCCATTATCCCATTCCCAGGACCCCACCCGCATCCCGTTGTCCCGTTATCCCATTATCCCGTTGTCCCATTATCCCGTTATCCCGTTGTCCCGTTATCCCGTTATCCCATTTTCCCGTTATCCCATTCCCAGGAGCCCAGCACTGACCTGATCCCTCCCTTCCCTCCGCAGGCCCCAGGATCGCTCTTCCTGCAGAATTCCAAGGATTTCCTCGCCATGACTCTGGCCGGTACGGCACCCCCCCAACCCCGGCATCCCAAACCGGGATTTTCCCGGGATCATCCCTGCCCTGGGATGCTCCCGGCATCCCGGTGGCGGCAAAAAATACGGGATCAACATCCCGGGACAATCCCGAGCCCTTCCCGTTTTCCCTTGGCGCATCTGGAATCCTCGGCTGCTCCTGCTTGGAATGTCTGCCCCCATCCCGAAATCCCACCCTTTCCCTGGAATGTGGGAATCCTCTGATCCCGAAATCCCACCCAATTCCCTGGAATGTGGGAATCCTCTGATCCCGATATCCCACCCCTTTCCCTGGAGTGTGGGAATCCTCTGATCCCAAAATCCCACCCCATTCCCTGGAATGTGGGAATCCTCCGATCCCAATATCCCACCCTTTCCCTGGAATGTGGGAATCCTCCGATCCCAATATCCCACCCTTTCCCTGGAATGTGGAAATCCTCCGATCCCGAAATCCACCGCATTCCCTGGAATGTGGAAATCCTCCGATCCCTATATCCCACCCTTTCCCTGGAATGTGGGAATCCTCCGATCCCGATATCCCACCCATTCCCTGGAATGTGGAAATCCTCCGATCCCGATATCCCACCCATTCCCTGGAGTGTGGGAATCCCCCGATCCCGATATCCCACCCCATTCCCTGGAATGTGGAAATCCTCTGATCCCGAAATCCCACCGCATTCCCTGGAATGTGGGAATCCTCCGATCCCGATATCCCACCCTTTCCCTGGAATGTGGAAATCCTCCGATCCCGAAATCCCACCCCATTCCCTGGAATGTGAAAATCCTCTGATCTCGATATCCCACCCCTTCCCTGGAATGTGGGAATCCTCCGATCCCGAAATCCCACCCTTTCCCTGGAATGTGGGAATCCTCCCATCCCGATATCCCACCGCATTCCCTGGAATGTGGAAATCCTCCGATCCCGATATCCCACCCTTTCCCTGGAATGTGGGAATCCTCCGATCCCGATATCCCACCCCATTCCCTGGAATGTGGGAATCCTCCCATCCCAAAATCCCACCCTTTCCCTGGAATGTGGAAATCCTCTGATCCCGATATCCCACCCTTTCCCTGGAATGTGGAAATCCTCCCATCCCAATATCCCACCCTTTCCCTGGAATGTGGGAATCCTCCCATCCCAATATCCCACCCTTTCCCTGGAATGTGGAAATCCTCTGATCCCGATATCCCACCCTTTCCCTGGAATGTGGAAATCCTCCCATCCCGAAATCCCACCGCATTCCCTGGAATGTGGAAATCCTCCGATCCCGATATCCCACCCCTTCCCTGGAATGTGGAAATCCTCCGATCCCGAAATCCCACCCTTTCCCTGGAATGTGGGAATCCTCCCATCCCGATATCCCACCCTTTCCCTGGAATGTGGGAATCCTCCAATCCCGATATCCCACCCTTTCCCTGGAATGTGGGAATCCTCCGATCCGGATATCCCACCGCATTCCCTGGAATGTGGGAATCCTCCCATCCCGAAATCCCACCGCATTCCCTGGAATGTGGGAATCCTCCCATCCCGAAATCCCACCGCATTCCCTGGAATGTGGGAATCCTCCGATCCCGATATCCCACCCCATTCCCTGGAATGTGGGAATCCTCCCATCCCGAAATCCCACCCCATTCCCTGGAATGTGGAAATCCTCCCATCCCGATATCCCACCCTTTCCCTGGAATGTGGAAATCCTCTGATCCTGATATCCCACCCTTTCCCTGGAATGTGGGAATCCTCCGATCCCGATATCCCACCCTTTCCCTGGAATGTGGGAATCCTCCCATCCCGATATCCCACCCTTTCCCTGGAATGTGGGAATCCTCCGATCCCGATATCCCACCCTTTCCCTGGAATGTGGAAATCCTCCGATCCCGAAATCCCACCCCTTTCCCTGGAATGTGGGAATCCTCTGATCCCGATATCCCACCCTTTCCCTGGAATGTGGAAATCCTCCCATCCCGATATCCCACCCTTTCCCTGGAATGTGGGAATCCTCCGATCCCGATATCCCACCCCATTCCCTGGAATGTGGAAATCCTCCGATCCCAAAATCCCACCCTTTCCCTGGAATGTGGGAATCCTCCCATCCCGATATCCCACCCTTTCCCTGGAATGTGGGAATCCTCCCATCCCGATATCCCACCCTTTCCCTGGCACCTGGAACCTCCCCATGCCTCTTATCCCAATCCCAATCCAATCCCAATCCCAAACTTTCCCTGGCACACGGAGCCCCCTCACCCCTCTGACCCTTATCCCAAATTTTTCCGGGCACATGGAGCCCTTCCATGCCCTTGATCCCAATCCCAAACTTTCCCTGGAGCCTCCCCATCCCTCTGATCCCAATCCCAAACTTTTCCTGATATGTGGCAGCCACTCCATCCCTCTGATCCCAATCCCAGCCTTTTCCTCTCATGGAGCAATCCCTCTGATCCCTCTGATCCCAATCCCACCCATTCCCTGGCACCTGGAGCCTCCCCAGCCCCCTGATCCCAATCCCAAACTTTTCCTGGCACACAGAGCCCCCTCACCCCTCTGATCCCAATCCCAAACTTTCCCTGGCACATGGAGCCTCCCCATGCCTCTGATCCGGATCCCAATCCCAATGCCAATCCCAATCCCAATCCCAAACCTCTCCTGACATGTGGCAGCCACTCTGCTCCCCTGACCCCAATCCCGAATTTTCGTGGCACACGGAGACCCCTCATCCCTCTGATCCCAATCCCAGCCCTTTCCTGTCATGGAGCAATCCCTCTGATCCCTCTGATCCCAATCCCAAATTTTCCTGGCACACGGAGACCCCTCATCCCTCTGATCCCAATCCCACCCTTTCCTTGGCGCCTGGAGCCTCCCCATGCCTCTGATCCCAATCCCAATCCCAATCCCAATCCCAATCCCAATCCCAATCCCAAGCCTCTCCTGACATGTGGCAGCCACTCTGCTCCTCTGACCCCAATCCCAAATTTTCCTGGCACACGGAGCTCCCTCACCCCTCTGATCCCAATCCCAGCCTTTTCCTGTCATGGAGCAATCCCTCTGATCCCTCTGATCCCAATCCCAAACTTTCCTGGAGCCTCCCCATCCCTCTGATCCCAATCCCAAACTTTTCCTGATATGTGGCAGCCACTCCATCCCTCTGATCCCAATCCCAGCCTTTTCCTGTCATGGAGCAATGCCTCTGATCCCTCTGATCCCAATCCCAAACCTTCCCTGGAGCCTCCTCATGCCTCTGACCCCAATCCCAAACTTTCCCTGGCACATGGAGCCTCCTCATGCCTCTGATCTGGGCCCCATTCCCAAATTTCCGGATATGTGGCAGCCACTCCGCTCCTCTGACCCCAATCCCAAATTTTCGTGGCACATGGAGCTCCCTCATCCCTCTGATCCCAATCCCACTTTTTCCCTGGCATCCGGAAATCCCCCCATCCCTTTTCCTTTCATCCGTGTGATCCCGATCCCACTTTTTCCCTGGCATCCGGAAATACCCCCATCCCTTTTTCCCATCCATCCCTGTGATCCCGATCCCACTTTTTCCCTGGCACCCGGAAATCCCCCCATCCCTTTTCCTTCCATCCCTCTGATCCCAATCCCACTTTTTCCCTGGCACCCGGAAATCCCCCCATCCCTTTTTCCCATCCATCCCTGTGATCCCAATCCCACTTTTTCCCTGGCACCCCGAAATCCCTCCATCCTTTTTCCCATCCATCCCTGCGATCCTGATCCCACTTTTTCAGTGGCACCCCGAAATCCCCCCATCCCTTTTCCTTTCATCCCTGTGATCCCGATCCCAATTTTTCCCAGGCACCCGGAAATCCCCCCATCCCTTTCCCATCCATCCCAACCTTTTTCCCATCCATCCCTGTGATCCCGATCCCACTTTTTCCCTGGCACCCGGAAATCCCCCATCCCTTTTCCCATCCATCCATCCCTGTGATCCCAATCCCACTTTTTCCCTGGCACCCGGAAATCCCCCCATCCCTTTTCCCATCCATCCCTGTGATCCCAATCCCACTTTTTCCCTGGCACACGGAAATCCCCCCATCCCTTTTCCCATCCATCCATCCCTGTGATCCCAATCCCACTTTTTCCCTGGCACCCCGAAATCCCCCCATCCCTTTTCCCATTCATCCCTGTGATCCTGATCCCACTTTTTCCTTGGCATCCGGAAATCCTCACATCCCTTTTCCATCCATCCCTGTGATCCCAATCCCACTTTTTCCCTGGCACCCAGAAATCCCCCCATCCCTTTTCCCATCCATTCCTGTGATCCCAATCCCACTTTTTCCTTGGCACCCGGAAATCCCCTCATCCCTTTTCCATCCATCCCTTTTTCCCGATCCCACTTTTTCCCTGGCACCCAGAAATCCCTCCATCCCTTTTCCCCATCCATCCCATCCCTTTTCCCATCCATCCCATCCCTTTCCCATCCATCCCATCCCTTTCCCATCCATCCATTCCCTGTGATCCCGATCCCACTTTTTCCCTGGCACCCGGAAATCCCCCCATCCCTTTTCCATCATTCCCTGTGATCCCGATCCCACTTTTTCTCTTCCCAGCCTACAAGGAGAAGATGAAGGAGCTGCCGCTCGTCTCCCTCTTCTGCTCCTGCTTCCTGTCGGATCCGCTCCACAAGCCCAACTACGCCTACGAAGGTGGGGAACCCCAATTCCCAATCCCGGGAAATCCGGGATAACTCTTGGGGGGGGGGTCGGGGGCTTCAACCTCGTCCCCTTGGCACCGTGGCTCTGGAATTTTCTGGGAATTCAGGAGGAGGCCGCGTTGGGATCTGGAGGGGCTTGGGAAGGCCCAGCCCCCTCGGATCTCCCAAATATTCCCAACCCTGGCTCCGGGGATGGGCTGGGATCCAGAGGAGCTCTGGGAACGCTTCATTCCCTCATCCCGGAGCGTGGGCTCCGGATTTTTGGTCCCGATCCGTGTCCGGAGGCCATGGAAAAGGATGCCGGGCCCCAGGGGAATTCAACACTGGAAAAAAGGATTCCCACTTCCCAAAGCAGGGAGAGATGGGAGACGGGGATATTCCCAACCCTCGGCTTTCCCAAATATTCCCAACCGTCAGCAATCCCAAATATTCCCAACACAGTCCCATGGATGGGCTGGGATCCAAAGGAGCTCTGGGAACCCTTCATCCCTTCATGCCGTATCCGTATTTTTCATTGCTGGATAATTCATCCCGATCCATCTCCAGAGGCCATGGAAAAACCATGGGGAGCTTCCTCGGGTTTTCCAGGGAATTCCACGCTGGAAAAGGGATCACGGTCCCATTCCCACTTCCCAAAGCAGGGAGAGATGGGAGACAGGGACATTCCCAACCCTCAGCAATCCCAAATATTCCCAATCCTCGTCTCTCCCAAGTATTCCCAACCCAGCCCCATGGGTGGGCTGGGATCCAGAGGAATGCTGGGAATGCTTTATCCCTCCATCCCTTCATCCCGTATCCATATTTTTTCAGCTCCAGGGGATTCATCCCGATCCATGTCCAGAGGCCATGGAGAAAACCTTGGGGAGCTTCCTCGGGTTTTGCAGGGAATTCCACACTGGAAAAGGGATCACGGTCCCATTCCCACTTCCCAAAGCAGGGACACATGGAGAGACAGGGATATTCCCAACCCTCAGCAATCCCAAATATTCCCAATCCTCAGCTTTCCCAAATATTCCCAACCCAGTCCCATGGATGGGTTGGGATCCAGAGGAGCTCTGGGAATGCTTTATCCCTTCATCCCTTTATCCCTTTATCCCGCATCCATATTTTTTCAGCTCCAGGGGATTCATCCCGATCCATGTCCAGAGGCCATGGAGAAAACCTTGGGGAGCTTCTCCAGGTTTTCCAGGGAATTCCACACTGGAAAAGGGATCTTGGTCCCATTCCCACTTCCCAAAGCAGGGAGACGTGGAGAGACAGGGATATTCCCAACCCTCACCTTTCCCAAATATTCCCAACCCTCAGCAATCCCAAATATTCCCAATCCTCGTCTCTCCCAAATATTCCCAACCCAGCCCCATGGATGGGCTGGGATCCAGAGGAACGCTGGGAATACTTCATCCCTCTATCCCTTCATCCCATATCCATATTTTTTCAGCTCCAGGATAATTCATCCCGATCCATGTCTAGAGGCCATGGAAAAACCTTGGGGAGCTTCTCCAGGTTTTCCAGGGAATTCCACACTGGAAAAGGGATCACAGTCCCATTCCCACTTCCCAAAGCACGGGGAGATGGAGAGACAGGGATATTCCTGACCCTCAGCTTTCCCAAATATTCCCAACCCTCAGCTTTCCCAAATATTCCCAACCCGGCCCCATGGATGGGCTGGGATCCAGAGGAACGCTGGGAATACTTCATCCCTCTATCCCTTCATCCCGTATCCATATTTTTTCAGCTCCAGGATAATCCATCCCGATCCATGTCCAGAGGCCATGGAGAAAACCTTGGGGAGCTTCTCCAGGTTTTCCAGGGAATTCCACACTGGAAAAGGGATCACGGTCCCATTCCCACTTCCCAAAGCAGGGAGAGATGGGAGACAGGGATATTCCCAACCCTCAGCAATCCCAAATATTCCCAACCCTCAGCAATCCCAAATATTCCCAATCCTCGGCTCTCCCAAATATTCCCAACCCGGCCCCATGGATGGGCTGGGATCCAGAGGAACGCTGGGAATGCTTTATCCCTTCATCCCTTTATCCCTTTATCCCGCATCCATATTTTTTCAGCTCCAGGATAATTCATCCCGATCCATGTCCAGAGGCCATGGAAAAACCATGGGGAGTTTCCTTGGGTTTTCCAGGGAATTCCACACTGGAAAAGGGATCACGGTCCCATTCCCACTTCCCAAAGCGGGGAGACGTGGAGAGACAGGGATATTCCCAACCCTCAGCAATCCCAAATATTCCCAACCCTCACCTTTCCCAACTATTCCCAACCCGGCCCCATGGATGGGCTGGGATCCAGAGGAACGCTGGGAATGCTTTATCCCTTTATCCCTTCATCCCGTATCCATATTTTTTCAGCTCCAGGATAATCCATCCCGATCCATGTCCAGAGGCCATGGAGAAAACCTTGAGGAGCTTCTCCAGGTTTTCCAGGGAATTCCACACTGGAAAAGGGATCACGGTCCCATTCCCACTTCCCAAAGCGGGGATACATGGAGAGACAGGGATATTCCCAACCCTCAGCTTTCCCAAATATTCCCAATCCTCGGCTTTCCCAAATATTCCCAACCCAGCCCCATGGATGGGCTGGGATCCAGAGGAGCTCTGGGAATGCTTTATCCCTTTATCCCTTCATCCCTTTATCCCGCATCCATATTTTTTCAGCTCCAGGATAATCCATCCCGATCCATGTCCAGAGGCCATGGAAAAACCATGGGGAGCTTCTCCAGGTTTTGCAGAGAATTCCACACTGGAAAAGGGATCACGGTCCCATTCCCACTTCCCAAAGCAGGGATACGTGGAGAGACAGGGATATTCCCAACACTCAGCTCTCCCAAATATTCCCAACCCTCATCTTTCCCAAATATTCCCAACCCTCAGCAATCCCAAATATTCCCAACCCGGCCCCATGGATGGGCTGGGATCCAGAGGAACACTGGGAATATTTCATCCCTCTATCCCTTCATCCCGTATCCATATTTTTTCAGCTCCAGGATAATCCATCCTGATCCATGTCCAGAGGCCATGGAAAAACCTTGGGGAGCTTCTCCAGGTTTTCCAGGGAATTCCACCCTGGAAAAGGGATCACGGTCCCATTCCCACTTCCCAAAGCAGGGAGAGATGGGAGACAGGGATATTCCCAACCCTCAGCTTTCCTAAATATTCCCAACCCTCAGCTCTCCCAAATATTCCCAACCCGGCCCCATGGATGGGCTAGGATCCAGAGGAACGCTGGGAATGCTTTATCCCTTCATCCCTTCATCCCGTATCCATATTTTTCATTGCTGGATAATTCATCCCGATCCATGTCCAGAGGCCATGGAGAAAACCATGGGGAGCTTCCTCGGGTTTTCCAGGGAATTCCACACTGGAAAAGGGATCACGGTCCCATTCCCACCCACTTCCCAAAGCACGGAGAGATGGAGAGACAGGGATATTCCCAACCCTCAGCAATCCCAAATATTCCCAACCCTCAGCTCTCCCAAATATTCCCAACACAGTCCCATGGATGGGCTGGGATCCAGAGGAACGCTGGGAATGCTTTATCCCTCCATCCCTCTATCCCTTCATCCCGCATCCATATTTTTTCAGCTCCAGGGGATTCATCCCGATCCATGTCCAGAGGCCATGGAGAAAACCATGGGGAGCTTCTCCAGGTTTTCCAGGGAATTCCACACTGGAAAAAGGATCACGGTCCCATTCCCACTTCCCAAAGCAGGGAGACATGGAGAGACAGGGATATTCCCAACCCTCGGCTTTCCCAAATATTCCCAACCCTCAGCTTTCCCAAATATTCCCAACCCTCACCTTTCCTAAATATTCCCAACCCTCAGCAATCCCAAATATTCCCAATCCTCAGCAATCCCAAATATTCCCAACCCTCAGCTTTCCCAAATATTCCCAACCCAGCCCCATGGATGGGCTGGGATCCAGAGGAGCTTTGGGAATGCTTTATCCCTTCATCCCTTTATCCCGTATCCATATTTTTTCAGCTCCAGGGGATTCATCCCAATCCATGTCCAGAGGCCATGGAGAAAACCATGGGGAGCTTCTCCAGGTTTTCCAGGGAATTCCACACTGGAAAAGGGATCACGGTCCCATTCCCACTTCCCAAAGCAGGGAGAGATGGAGAGACAGGGATATTCCCAACCCTCAGCAATCCCAAATATTCCCAACCCGGCCCCATGGATGGACTGGGATCCAGAGGAGCTCTGGGAATGCTTTATCCCTTCATGCCTTCATCCCGTATCCATATTTTTTCATTGCCGGATAATCCATCCCGATCCATGTCCAGAGGCCATGGAAAAACCATGGGGAGCTTCCTCGGGTTTTCCAGGGAATTCCACACTGGAAAAGGGATCACGGTCCCATTCCCACTTCCCAAAGCACGGAGAGATGGAGAGACAGGGATATTCCCACCCCAAATATTCCCACCTCAACCCCCATCCACACAAATCCCGGAATTCCCATCCCACGCCCCCCAACCTCAAGGACGCGTTTGCGCCGAACCCGGACGAAAACTCCCGGGGGGACTCCGGAAAAGGCGGAATTCCCGCCGCGGGAAAAATCCCGGAAAAAGGCGGAATTCCCGCCGCGGGGAAAATTCCCGGAAAAAGGCGGAATATCCCTAATTTTTTTTTCCCTTTCCCAGACACGGTGGACCTGACGTGGTGCGTGATCTCCGACATGGAAGTGATCGAGCTGAGCAAGCGCGCCTCCGGGCAATCCTTCGAGGTCATCCTGAAGCCGCCCTCCTTCGACGGAATTCCGGAATTCAACGCCTCCCTGCCCCGGCGCCGCGACCCTTCCCTGGAGGAGATCCAAAAGAAGCTGGAAGCGGCGGAGGAGAGGAGGAAGGTAGGGAGGGGAGGCGCCGGGAATTCCGATCCGGGTGTTTGGGGGGGGGGGGGGTTTGGGGGGGATTTTTTGGGAAGAGGCGCCTTTATCCCGGGATTTTCCATCCCAAAGTACCAGGAGGCGGAGCTGCTGGAGCACCTGGTGGAAAAGCGGGAACATGAGCGGGAGCGCTCCGGGTGTTTGGGGTTTTTTGGGAATTTTGGGAAGAGGCGCCTTTATCCCTTTGAGCATGAGCGGGAAGCGCTCCGGGTGGGGTTTATTTGGGAATTTGGGAAGAGGCGCCTTTATCACCGGGAGCACGAGCAGGAGCGCTCCGGGTGTTTGGGTTTTTTTGGAATTTTGGGATGAGGCGCTTTTATCCCGGGATTTCCCCCAGTACCAGGAGGCGGAGCTGCTGGAGCACCTGGCAGAAAAGCGGGAACACGAGTGGGAGCGCTCCCGGTGTGTGGTTTTTTTGGGAATTTTGGGAAGAGACGCCTTTATCCCGGGATTTTCCATCCCCAAAGTACCAGGAGGCGGAGCTGCTGAAGCACCTGGCGGAAAAGCGGGAACACGAGCGGGAGCGCTCCCGGTGTTGGGGGTTTTTTTGGGAATTTTGGGCAGAGGCGCCTTTATCCCGGGATTTTCCATCCCCAAAGTACCAGGAGGCGGAGCTGCTGGAGCACCTGGCGGAAAAGCGGGAACACGAGCGGGAGCGCTCCGGGTGGTTTTTTGGGATTTTTGGGAAGAGGCGCCTTTATCCCCAGGAGCATGAGCGGGAAGCGCTCCCGGTGGGAATTTTTTTGGGAATTTTGGGAAGAGGCGCCTTTATCCCGGGATTTTCCATCCCAAAGTACCAGGAGGCGGAGCTGCTGAAGCACCTGGCGGAAAAGCGGGAACACGAGCGGGAGCGCTCCGGGTGTTTGGGGTTTTTTTGGGAATTTTGGGAAGAACCCCTTTATCCCCGAGAGCACGAGCGGGAGCGCTCCGGGTGTTTGGGTATTTTTGGGAATTTTGGGAAGAGGTACCTTTATCCCTGGGAGCACGAGTGGGAGCGCTCCGGGTGGGGTTTTTTGGGAATTTTGGGAAGAGGCGCCTTTATCCCGGGATTTTCCATCCCAAAGTACCAGGAGGCAGAGCTGCTGGAGCACCTGGCGGAAAAGCGGGAACACGAGCGGGAGCGCTCCGGGTGTTTGGGGTTTTTTGGGAATTTTGGGAAGAACCCCTTTATCCCCGGGAACACGAGCAGGAAGCGCTCCGGGTGGGGTTTTTTTGGGAATTTTGGGAAGAGGCGCCTTTATCCCCGAGAGCACGAGCGGGAGCGCTCCCGGTATTTGGGTTTTTTTGGGATTTTTGGGAAGAGGCGCCTTTATCCCCGGGAGCATGAGTGGGAGCGCTCCAGGTGGGTGTTTTTTTGGGAATTTTGGGAAGAGGCGCTTTTATCCCGGGATTTTCCATCCCAAAGTACCAGGAGGCGGAGCTGCTGAAGCACCTGGCGGAAAAGCGGGAGCACGAGCGGGAAGTGATCCAGAAGGCCATCGAGGAGAACAACAACTTCATCAAGGCGGCCAAGGAGCGGCTGGAGCAGAGGATGGAATCCAACAAGGAAAACCGGGAAGCGCACCTGGCCGCCATGCTGGAGCGCCTCCAGGAGAAGGTGGGATTCCCGGGAAGAGGGGTGGGGATGCGATCGGGATAGCCGCTGGATCCCGGGGCTGGGCCCGTTCCCTTCGCATCCATTGGGATGGGGAGGGGGTGTCCCCAAAGGGCGGATCCGTTGGGAGAGGTGGGAAAGTTGGGATCCGGTGCGTGGAGGGGCGGAGCCGTTCCTTTCCCGCCAGGATGGGAATCCCGGGAATCGGAGGATCCCGGGATGGTTGGGTTGGAAGGGACCTTTAGGATCATCCGGTTCCCGCTCTGGCACCTTCCGCTATCCCGGATTTCTCCCAGCCCCATCCAACCTTTCCTTGGATGATCCCAGATTTCTTCCAGCCCCATCCAACTTTTCCTTGGACCATCCCGGAATTCTCCCAGCCCCGTCCAACCTCTCCTTGGATGATCCCAGATTTCTCCCAGCCTTTCCTTGGCTGATCCCAGATTTCTCCCAGCCATGTCCAACCTTTCCATGGATGATCCCAGATTTCTCCCAGCCCTGTTCTGTCTTTCCTTGGATGATCCCAGATTTCTCCCCGCCCTGTCCAACTTTTCCTTGGACAATCCCAGATTTCTCCCAGCCCGATCCAACCTTTCCTTGGATGATCCCAGATTTTTCCCAGCCCCATCCAACTTCTCCTTGGACGATCCCAGATTTCTCCCAGCCTTTCCTTGGACGATCCCAGATTTCTTCCAGCCCCGTCCAACCTCTCCTTGGACAATCCCAGATTTCTCCCCGCCATGTCCAACTTTTCCTTGGACGATCCCAGATTTCTCCCAGCCCTGTCCAACCTCTCCTTGGACGATCCCAGAATTCTCCCAGCCCCGTCCAACTTTTCCATGGACAATCCCAGATTTCTCCCAGCCTTTCCTTGGACAATCCTAGATTTCTCCCAGACCCATCCAACCTTTCCTTGGACGATCCCAGATTTCTTCCAGCCCCATCCAACCTTTCATTGGATGATCCCAGATTTCTCCCAGCCTTTCCTTGGATGATCCCAGATTTCTCCCCGCCCCGTCCAACTTTTCCTTGGATGATCCCAGATTTCTCCCAGCCCCATCCAACTTTTCCTTGGATGATCCCAGATTTCTCCCAGCCCCATCCAACTTTTCCTTGGATGATCCCAGATTTCTCCCAGCCCCATCCAACTTTTCCTTGGCTGATCCCAGATTCTCCCAGCCCCGTTCAACCTTTCCTTGGATGATCCCAGATTTCTCCCAGCCCGGTCCAGCTTTTCCATGGACAATCCCAGATTTCTCCCAGCCCCATCCAACCTTTCCTTGGACGATCCCAGATTTCTCCCAGCCTTTCCTTGGACAATCCCAGATTTCTCCCAGCCCCATCCAACTTTTCCTTGGCTGATCCTAGATTTCTTCCAGCCATGTCCAACCTCTCCTTGGATGATCCCAGATTTCTCCCAGACCCATCCAACCTTTCCTTGGCTGATCCCAGATTTCTCCCAGCCCTGTCCAACCTCTCCTTGGACGATCCCAGATTTCTCCCAGCCTCCTCCAGCCTTTCCTTGGATGATCCCAGATTTCTCCCAGCCCTATCCAACCTTTCCTTGGATGATCACAGATTTCTCCCAGCCCTATCCAGCTTTTCCTTGGACCATCCTGGAATTCTCCCAGCCCCGTCCAACTTTTCCTTGGCTGATCCCAGATTTCTCCCAGCCCCGTCCAACCTTTCCTCGGACACTTCCAAAGAGATCCAGGTCCAGCCACATCTCCCCTGGGAATTCCATCCCTCCTCTCCCCTTTTCCCACTTTTCCCACCTCCGGCCTGGCGGATCTTCCCGTTCCTCCCTTCCCACGGATCCGGCAGCTCCCCGGGATCCATTCCCGCCCTTCCAGCCTCCTCTCCTCTCTCCCGGATCCGTTCTGTTCCCGACCCTCCTCGCGGAAAATTCCCACCCTCACCACTTCCAGCTCCCTCCAAAACATTCTCCGGATAATTCCGGTAAAAAAAAAAAAAAAGAAATCTCCCAGCTAATCCCAGCTCCGTGGGGTTTTTCCCGGGAATTTTTGACGTCTCCCTCATGCCGCCAGGGGAGGAGAGGACCAACCCGGCGGCCTCCGAACCCTCCGGATCCCCGGGGGATCCCGGAATCCCGGAATCCGGCTAACGCCTGTTCCCCCCTTTCCTTCCTCCCTCCTCCTTCCCGATCCCGATCCCGATCCCGATCCCGATCCCGCAGGACAAGCACGCGGAAGAAGTGAGGAAAAACAAGGAGCTGAAGGAAGAGGCCTCCAGGTAAAGAGGCGCCGCTGGGACTGACGGATCCGGGGCAGGTTCCGGAGGCTCCGGCGGCTCCGGGTTGGGAACGGCGCGGGAATGGCGGACGTTTCCTTCTTTGTTCGTGGATGCGGCCGAGCCGAAGCCGGGGGGGGGCGAAGCCGTCGGAGTCGTCGTCGTCGTCGTCGTCGTCGTTCCGGGGAGGGTGGGGAGGGGGAAAAGGGAACGAGGTCGGGATTCGGGATTCGGGATTCGGGATTCGGGATCCCGC
>NW_026690170.1:40463-71885 GCF_015227805.2 Hirundo rustica
CGGGGCGGATCCCGGTGCTCGGGTCGGTCCCGGAGCGGTCCCAGCGGGGTCCCGGTGCTCGGTGCGGAGCCCGGGTCGGTCCCGGGGCGGGCTCGGAGCGGTGCCAGTGCTCGGTGCCCGATGTGGTCTCGGCGCAGTGTCCGGTCCCGGTGCGGTACCGGAGCAGTCCCGGTGCCGTCTCGGTGCTCGGTGCCGTCTCGGTGCTCGGGTCAGAGGCCGGTGCGGTGCCGGTGCGGTCCCGGTGCTCAGTGCGGAGCTCGGGCTGGTCCAATGCGGGCTCGGTGCGGTCCCGGGTCGGTTCCGGTCTCTGATGCGGTCCCGGTGCGAGACCGAGGTGCTCGGTGCCGTCTCGGTGCTCGGGTCAGAGGCCGGTGCGGTGCCGGTGCCGGTCCCGGTGCTCAGTGCGGAGCTCAGGCTGGTCCGATGCGGGCTCGGTGCGGTCCCGGGTCGGTTCCGGTCTCTGATGCGGTCCCGGTGTGGGACTGAGGCGCTCGGTGCGGTGTCGGTGCAGGGTCCGGTACCTGGTGCGGTCTCGGTGCAGAGCCCGGTGCGGTCCCGGTCCCGGTGCGGTGCTGTGCCTGGAGCCTGATGCTGTCCCGGTGCCGCTGCCTGATGCGGTTCTGGTGCCCAAGGTGATCCCGGTGCGGTGACGGAGCTCAGCTCAGTTTGGTCCCGGTGCCGCCCCAGTTCGGTCCCAGTTCAGTCCCAGTTCGGTACCGGAGCTCAGCTCAGTGCTGTCCCGGTGCCGGTCCCAGTGCCCGAGGTGACCCCGGTGCCGATCCCGGTTTGGTCCCGGTGCTGGAGCTCAGCTCAGTTCGGCCCCAGTTCGGTGCCAGTTCGGTGCTGGAGCTCAGCACCCTTCTCTTCCGGTTCGGTCCCGGTTCGGTGCCGGTTCGGAGCTCAGCTCGGTTCGGTTCTGTTCCGGTTCGGTCCCGGTTCGGTGCCGGTTCGCAGCTCCCCCCGCTCTCCCAGCGCTGAATTCTCCAGCATTGGGGCCGCCCCCCCCATTCCATTCCATTCCATTCCATTCCACCCCATTCCACCCCATTCCATTTCCATTCCATTCCATTTCCATTCCATTCCATTCCATTCCATTCCATTCCATTCCATTTCCATTCCATTTCCATTTCCATTCCATTCCATTCCATTCCATTCCATTTCCATTTCCATTCCATTTCCATTCCATTCCCATTCCATTTCCATTTCATTTCATTCCATTCCTTTCCATTCCACCCCATTCCATTCCATTCCATTCCATTCCATTCCATTCCATTCCATTCCATTCCACTCCATTCCACTCCATTCCATTCCATTCCATTCCACTCCATTCCACTCCATTCCATTCCATTCCATTCCACTCCATTTCCATTCCATTCCATTCCATTCCATTCCATTCCATTCCATTCCATTCCACTCCATTCCATTCCATTCCATTCCATTCCATTCCATTCCACTCCATTTCCATTCCATTCCACCCCATTCCATTCCATTCCATTCCATTCCATTCCATTCCATTCCATTTCCTTTCCATTCCCATTCCATTCCATTTCCATTCCATTCCATTCAATTTCCATTCCATTCCATTCCATTCCATTCTGTTCCCATTCCATTCCATTCCATTCCACCCCATTCCATTCCATTCCACCCCATTCCCATTCCATTCCCATTCCATTTCATTCCATTCCATTCCATTCCATTCCATTCCATTCCATTCCATTCCATTCCATTTCCATTCCATTCCATTCCATTCCCATTCCATTCCACTCCATTCCATCCACTCCATTCCACTCCATTCCATTCCATTCCATTCCATTCCATTCCATTCCATTCCATTTCCATTCCACCCCGTTCCATTCCATTCCATTTCCATTCCATTCCATTCCATTCCCATTCCATTCCATTCCATTCCATTTCCATTCCATTCCATTTCCATTCCATTCCATTCCATTCCACTCCATTCCATTTCCATTCCATTCCATTCCATTCCATTTCCATTCCATTCCATTTTCCCTTCCCTGCTGCAGGAAGTTGGGAATGGGGAAACTGAGGCACGGCTCCATGGGAACCTCGGGATCGGGGCCGAGCACCAAAAAAAATTCCCAAAAAATTCCCCCAAAATTCCCCAAAAATTCCCAGGGGGAAGAGCGAATCCAGGCGAGCGCCAGCCCCAGAGGGAGAGGGAAACCTCCGGGAATCCCGGGATTTGGGGGTTGGGAAAGGCCCCGGAGCCCGGATCCATCGTCCCCCCCAAATCCGCAGGGATCCCAGAGCGGGAATGGGGACTCCGACCCTTTCCAGGCGGGAATTGTTCCCGGTATCCAAGGGAACCTCGCCTGGAACTGCCGGGGCCGTTCCCTCGCGCCCCATCCCTGTTCCCAAAGAGATCCCGAATCCCAAAGTGACCCCGAATCCCAAACTGACCCCGAATCCCAAAGTGTCCCCAAATCCCAAAGTGTTCCCTGTTCCCAAAGTGTTCCCGAATCCCAAAGTGACCCCGAATCCCAAAGTGACCCCGAATCCCAAAGTGTTCCCGAATCCCAAAGTGACCCCAAATCCCAAAGTGTCCCCAAATTCCAAAGTGTTCCCGAATCCCAAAGTGACCCCAAATCCCAAAGTGTCCCCAAATTCCAAAGTGTCCCCAAATCCCAAAGCGATCCCGAATCCCAAAGTGACCCCGAATCCCAAAGTGACCCCGAATCCCAAAGTGTTCCCGAATCCCAAAGTGACCCCAAATCCCAAAGTGTCCCCAAATTCCAAAGTGTTCCCGAATCCCAAAGTGACCCCGAATCCCAAAGTGATCCCAAATCCCAAAGTGACCCCGAATCCCAAAGTGATCCCAAATCCCAAAGTGTCCCCAAATTCCAAAGTGTCCCCAAATCCCAAAGTGATCCCAAATCCCAAAGTGATCCCGAATCCCAAAGTGACCCCAAATCCCAGTGACCCCAAATCTCAAATTGTCCCCAAATCCCAGTGTTCCCAAATCCCAAAGTGTCCACAGACTACAAAGTGACCCCAAATCCCAAAGTGACCCCGAATCCCAAAGTGACCCCAAATCCCAAATTGTCCCCAAATCCCAAATTGTCCCCAGACCCCAGAGTGCCCCCATTGGACATTCCCACCTGTGAATCCATGGGATTTGGGATTTTTTGGGAATCACGGATCACACCCAAACATTCCCACCTGTGAATCCATGGGATTTGGGATTTTTTGGGAATCACGGATCACACCCAAACATTCCCACCTGTGAATCCATGGGATTTGGGATTTTTTGGGAATCACAGATCAAACCCAAACATTCCCACCTGTGAATCCATGGGATTTGGGATTTTTTAGGAATCCCAGATCACACCCGGCCATTCCCACCCGTGATTCCATGGGATTTGGGATTTTTCAGGAATCACGGATCACACCTGGCCATTCCCATCTGTGAATCCATGGGATTTGGGATTTTTCGGGAATCCAAAGGGAAAGGAAAACCTGTGGGGGGGGAAAAAAACAGGGAAGAGGAGGGAAATGAAGGAAACCCCCGGACGGATCCGGGAATTCTTTGGGATCTTCAGTGGGAAGAGCGGAATCCCGGGGCTCCCCCTGGACCGGGATCGGATCCCGAGGTTCCTTTTCGCCTTCCGGGATGTTCCCGCCTGGAATGAGCGATCCCAAATCCTCCCCCGGGCCTGGCACCAGCTCCCGGTTCCGATTCGCCATCCCATGGGAATTCCCAGGAATCCCGGGGCCTTTTCCATGGATTTTTGCCGCTCTGCGGCTGCTCCCGCCCCGCTCCTTTAGAGGGCACCAACAGCTCGGGAATTGCGTCCCTGGAAGCTCCCGGAGGTTGGATCTCGGGAAGGAATTCCCGGAGAATCCCTGGGAGCGGCCAAGGAAAGGTTGGGAAAAATCCCAGGATCGTGGCCTTGGAATTTAAAATCCATGGATCCCATCCAAAGAGTTCCGGGATTCTGGGATCCAGGAGGCTCGGGATCGAACCCGAGGGGTTTTTATGGAATTCCGGGATGGGAAAGGGAAGGGAGACCCTTCCTGGAGCGCTGAGATTCCCAGGGAATTCCCGAAATTCCTTCCCGGAGAGGAGTCGGGATGGGGCTGGATCCAATCCCAGGGCTGGGAATGGAGGGAATTCCCTGGAAAAAGGGAGAAATGGGATTTTTGGGAAGGAATTCCAGGCTGGGCTGGAATTCCCAGAGAATCCCTGGGAGCGTCCAAGGAAAGGTTGGAGCACCCTGGGATTTTGGGAGCGTCGGGGCTGGAAGGGGATGGGATTGATTCCCACCCAAAGAACATTCCAGGATTCCACGGAATTTGCAAATCCCGGCTCTCTTCCCAGCTTTTGGCCCCCCGGGATGGAGCTGATCCCTCGGGGATCCACATTCCCGGGAAAAGGGAGAGGATCCAACCCCCCCCCCCCCCATGGACTCGGTGCCCTCAGAGCTCCTCTCCAGCCCCCCAAAATTCCATGATTCCGCAGGATTTTTCCCGGCCTGAGGGGAAATCCCAAATCCCTCCAGATCCCTGGATTTTAAGGAAACCCTCGGGAGCCGCTGTCGGATTCCTTCGGCACAGCTCCGAATTCCTCCTTTGGACCCTTTTTTTTTTTTTTTTTTTTTGGGGACACGGGATCACGTTTCCCACACGGATCTCTCCATCCGTGTTTGGAATCCCAGGCAGGTGATGGATGCCGGTGACGTCAGCGGGAAAATCCTGGAAAAATCCCAAGGATTGCAGGGATAACGAGGACGCTCCAGGTTTGGGTTGTTTTTTTTTTTTTCCTTTCGAAAGGAACAATTCCTTATTTTTTTTATTTTATTTTTTAGGATCGTAAATAAGCCGGGAATGAGCTGCCAGCTCCGCAAAACCCCGGCGGGAATTCTGCAGAGTCCTGGGATGCTCCTGGGATGAGCGGGAGGGATGAATCCCAAAAAAATAGAAGGGATGGGTTGGGTGGGAAGGGACCTTCAATCCCAAAGCGTTCCAAGGGCAGGGACACTTCCCGCTATCCCAAAAATCCCATCCAACCTGGCCTGGAACACTTCCAGGGATCCAAGGATTCTCTGGGAATTCCGGCCCAGACGGGAATTCCTTCCCAATCTCCCCTTTCCCACTGGGAATTCCATTCCCTGCCTCCCGCCCCTCCAGCCCTTTCCCAAATCCCTGGAGCCCCTCGAGGCTCAGGAAGGGGCTCCAAGGATTCCTTGGATCCTGACTTTTCTTGCAAAATCCCTTGGAGCCGCATCCCGAAGCATTCACCTGCCGAGACAGAATTCCAGCCTGGAGCCATCCCTGCCGCTCCAGAGGATCCCGGAATGGTTCGGGGTGGGATTCATGGACCTTCAATCCCATCCCAGCGCGCTCCAACCATTCCTTGGACACTCCCATGGATCCTCTGGGAATTCCGGCCCAGCCGGGAATTCCTTCCCAATCTCCCCTTTCCCACTGGGAATTCCATTCCCTGCCTCCCGTCCTTCCAACCCTTTCCCAAATTCCTGGAGCCCCTTGAGGCTCAGGAAGGGGCTCTGAGGATTCCTTGGATCCTGACTTTTCTTGCAAAATCCCTTGGAGCCGCTTCCCGAAGCATTCATCTGCTGAGACAGAATTCCAGCCTGGAGCCATCCCTGCCGCTCCAGAGGATCCCGGAATGGTTCGGGGTGGGATTCACGGACCTTCAATCCCATCCCAGCGCGCTCCAGCCGTTCCTTGGACACTCCCATGGATCCTCTGGGAATTCCGGCCCAGCCGGGAATTCCTTCCCAATCTCCCCTTTCCCACTGGGAATTCCATTCCCTGCCTCCCGCCCCTCCAGCCCTTTCCCAAATTCCTGGAGCTCCTCGAGGCTCGGGAAAGGGGCTCCAAGGATTCCTTGGATCCTGACTTTTCTTGCAAAATCCCTTGGAGCCGCATCCCGAAGCATTCATCTGCCGAGACAGAATTCCAGCCTGGAGCCATCCCTGCCGCTCCAGAGGATCCTGGAATGGTTCGGGGTGGGATTCATGGACCCTCAATCCCATCCCAGCGCGCTCCAACCATTCCTTGGACACTCCCATGGATCCTCCGGGAATTCCGGCCCAGACGGGAATTCCGTCCCGATCTCCCCTTTCCCACTGGGAATTCCATTCCCTGCCTCCCGCCCCTCCAGCCCTTTCCCAAATCCCTGGAGTCCCTTGAGGCTCAGGAAGGGGCTCCAAGGATTCCTTGGATCCTGACTTTTCTTGCAAAATCCCTTGGAGCCGCTTCCCGAAGCATTCATCTGCCGAGACAGAATTCCAGCCTGGAGCCATCCCTGCCGCTCCAGAGGATCCCGGAATGGTTCGGGGTGGGATTCACGGACCTTCAATCCCATCCCAGCGCGCTCCAGCCGTTCCTTGGACACTCCCATGGATCCTCCGGGAATTCCGGCCCAGCCGGGAATTCCGTCCCAAGCTCCCCCCCCAGTTTCCTTCCAGCCTTGCTGGAATCCCGGGGGATTTGCTCGGATCCGCGGCTGGGCCGGGATGAAGGATGGAGAATCCCCCTTTGGAAAAACCGTCCCGGGCTGTCCCCAGACGCTCCCCGGGAACGCGCGGAATTAAGGGAATCGCCGCGTCCTGCTTTCCCCTAATCCCCCTAATCCCCGCAATCGCACGTTGGGGCCGTCGGAAATGGAGATTTCCAGACCCTTCCCGGCCATTCCCGCCTCCAGGCCCGGCTCATTCCCAGCGGGATCTTTCCCGGTCTCTCCCAGCGCCATTCCCGAGGTCGGGATTGGGATCTTCCGCGTCCAGCTGCGGACAACATCTGGCTCCCACCTTCCCCCCCCCCCCCCCCGCCGTGCTTCGGGGAGGGGGATAATTAATTAAAGCCGCTCATTAATTCGTCCTTAATGCCGCAGATCCCTGGGAAAGGAGGAGCCGGAGAGAATTCCATGGCACCATTCCACGGCCTTGGGAGCGCGGGGGGTTCCGGGATCGCATTCCCGCCCTTTTATGTCCCTTTTATCCTCATTTTTTTTTTTGACAGCGCCCGGAGCCGCCTCCGGGTTCATTTCCCTCCTCGTCCTTTTCCTTCCTTTCCTTTAAAAAGGAAAATTCCTCCTGGGAAGGGAAAATTTTATTTCCTTTTCCTGTCTCCCGTCGCCTCCCTTTGGGAACGCGTTTGTCCTCCTTTAAAAACTCTTTCACTCCTCTTTTAATCCTCTTTCACTCCTCTTTTAATCCTCTTTCACTCCGCTTTTAATCCTCTTTTACTCCGCTTTTAATCCTCTTTTACTCCACTTTTAAATTCTTTTTTACCCTCAGTTCACACCTCTTTTATCACCATTTTATTTCATTTTTTAATCTCTTATCAATCCCCTTTTACTCCTCTTTTATCACCATTTTATTTCATTTTTTTATCTCTTATCAATCCCCTTTTACTCCTCTTTTATCACCATTTTATTTCATTTTTTAATCTCTTATCAATTCCCTTTTACAGCTCTTTTATCACCACTTTATTTCCTTTTTTATCTCTTATCACTCTCCTTTCAAACCTCATTTATTTATTTTTAAACTTTTTTATTTCCCTTTTATTCCTCTTCTATCACCATTTTATTTCCTTTTTTATCTCTTATCGCCCTCCTTTTATATCTCATTTATTTCTCTTTTTAAACATTTTAATTTCCCTTTTACTCTTCTTTTATCACCATTTTATTTCATTTTTTAATCTCTTATAAATTCCCTTTTACACCTCTTTTATCTCCATTTTATTTCATTTTTTAATTTCTTATCTCTCTCCTTTCACACCTCATTTATTTCTCTTTTTAAACACTTTTATTTCCTTTTTCCGCCTCTTTTATCATCATTTTATTTCAATTTTTTTATCTCTTATCACCCTCCTTTATATCTCATTTATTTCTCTTTTTAAACATTTTAATTTCCCTTTTACACCTCTTTTATCTCCATTTTATTTCATTTTTTTATCTCTTATCTCTCTCCTTTCACACCTCATTTATTTCTTTTTAAACATTTTTATTTCCCTTTTATTCCTCTTCTATCACCATTTTATTTCCTTTTTTATCTCTTATCACCCTCCTTTTATATCTCATTTATTTCTCTTTTTAAACATTTTAATTTCCCTTTTACTCTTCTTTAATCACCATTTTATTTCATTTTTTTAATCTCTTATCAATTCCCTTTTACAGCTCTTTTATCACCACTTTATTTCCTTTTTTATCTCTTATCACTCTCCTTTCAAACCTCATTTATTTCTTTTTAAACATTTTTATTTCCCTTTTATTCCTCTTCTATCACCATTTTATTTCCTTTTTTATCTCTTATCACCCTCCTTTTATATCTCATTTATTTCTCTTTTTAAACATTTTAATTTCCCTTTTGCTCTTCTTTTATCACCATTTTATTTCATTTTTAAATCTCTTATAAATTCCCTTTTACACCTCTTTTATCTCCATTTTATTTCATTTTTTTATCTCTTATCTCTCTCCCTTCAGACCTCATTTATTTCTCTTTTTAAACACTTTTATTTCCTTTTTCCGCCTCTTCTATCACCATTTTATTTCATTTTTTTCATCTCTTATCACCCTCCTTTTATATCTCATTTATTTCTCTTTTTAAACATTTTTTTATTTCCCTTTTCTGCCTCTTTTATCATCATTTTATTTCATTTTAAATCTCTTATCAATTCCCTTTTCCACCTCTTTCATCCTCATTTTATTTCCTTATCACCTCCTTTTTTCCAAATCCCATTCCCTGATTTCTCCGCCTCTCATTTCCATCCATTTCCCACCTCTTTTCCCGCCTTTTTTTCCTCCCGGTATTTTCCCTTTTCCCGGTTTTCCCACGGACGCTCCCCCTCCTGGCTCCAGCTGGGCTCAGGTGGGACCAACCCATCCCAAATCCTGGAATTTTTGCCCGGCCGCTTCCCAGGATTTTCCCTGGAAGAGCCTGGAGGGGTCCGTGCTGGAAGAAGACGGATTTTTCCCTGAGGGGTTTAACCGGGAAAATCCTGGAGCAGCCGGAAGAACGGCCGGGATGGTTTTTAGGGAATTGGTTTGGCCGCTCCTTCCCCTGCTCCGCAGTTTTTCCCGGAGCGGGGAGAGATAAAAAGCAGGGAAAAAGAGGAAAAAAAACAAGGAAAGAGGATAAATAAAGCTGGAAAAGGAGATTTTAAAAAAAAAAAAACCAAAAAACGGAGCCGAGTTTTCCAGGAGTTCCGTTGGTATTTGGAGTCAGGAGGGAAAATTCCAGTGAATTTCTCTGCAAAAATTCGGGAAACCCGTATGGGGCTCCGGCTGGAATTCTGGCTGGAATTCCCAGGGAATGCTCCAGCACCCCCGGAAGTGTCCAGGGGAAGTCTGGATGGAATTGGAGCAGCCTGGAATGGTGGGAGGTGTCGGGGCTGGAATGGGATTGAAGATCCCTTCCCACCCAAACCATTCCGGGATCCTCCGGAGCTGCAGGAACGGCTCCGGGCCGGGATTTCGTTTTCCAGCAGAAAAATCCTGTGGGATGCAGCTCCGAAGGATCAAAGCAGGGAAAAAAAAAACCAGGATCCAGGAAAATCTTGGAGCCTGCGGGAGCTCCAGGAGAGCTGGAGTTTGGGAAAGGGCTGGAGGGGCGGGAGGCAGGGAACGGAATTCCCGCTGGGAATAGGGGATAGGGATAGGTGGGATGTTGGGAAGGAATTCTTCCCTGTGGGTGACGTGGATTGGGAATGTTGGGGTTGGATGACATGGATAGGGAAGGTTCAAGTTGGGTGGCGTGGATTGGGAATGTTGGGTGACACGGATCGGGAATGATTGGATTGGTGCATGGATTGGTGCATGGATTGGGAATGTTGAGGTTGGGTGACACGGATCGGGAATGATTGGATTGGTGCATGGATTGGGAATTTTGAGTTGGTGACATGGATCGGGAATGTTGGGTTGGGTGGCACGGACTGGGAATGTTCAAAATGGTGACATGGATCGGGAATGTTGAGTTGGGTGACACGGATTGGGAATGTTCAAAATGGTGACATGGATCGGGAATGCTGGGTTGGGTGACATGGATTGGGAATGTTGAGGCTGGGTGACATGGATCGGGACCGATTGGATTGGTGCATGGATTGGTGCATGGATTGGGAATGTTGGGTTGTGTGACACGGATTGGGAATGTTTGGGTTGGTGACATGGATTGGGAATGTTGGGTTGGGTGGCACGGACTGGGAATGTTCAAAATGGTGACGTGGATCGGGAATGTTCAGGTTGTGTGACATGGATCGGGAATGATTAGATTGGTCCATGAATTGGGAATGTTGGAGTGGGTGACATGGATTGGGAATGTTGAGGTTGGGTGACATGGATTGGGAATGTTCAAAATGGTGACATGGATCGGGAATGTTCAAAATGGTGACATGGATTGGGAATATTTGGGTTGGGTGATGTGGATTGGGGATGTTGACGGGTGACATGGATTGGGAATTATCGGGCTGGGTGACATGGATTGGGAATATTTGGGTTGGGTGATGTGGATTGGGAATGTTGACGGGTGACATGGATTGGGAATTTCGGGCTGGTTGACACGGATCGGGAATGTTCCAGTTGTGTGACACGGATCAGGAATGATTAGATTGGTCCATGAATTGGGAATTATCAGGCTGGGTGACATGGATTGGGAATTATCGGGCTGGGTGACATGGATTGGGAATGTTGGGGTTGGACAACACGGGCTGGGAAGGTTCAGGCTGGGTGGTGTGGATTAGGAATGTTGAGGCTGAGTGACATGGATTGGGAATGATTGGATTGGTGCATGGATTGGGAATGTTCAGATTGGTGACATGGATCGGGAATGTTGGGTTGGGTGACACGGATTGGGAATGTTCAAAATGGTGACATGGATTGGGAATTTCTGGTTGGTGACACGGATCAGGAATGTTCAAATAGGTGACATGGATCGGGAATGTTGACATTGGGTGACATGGATTGGGAATTTCGGGCTGGGTGACATGGATTGGGAATGTTGGGCTGGGTGACATGGATTGGGAATGTTGGGCTGGGTGACATGGATTGGGAATGTTCAAGTAGGAGACATGGATCGGGAATGTTGGGCTGGGTGACACGGATCAGGAATGTTCAAATAGGTGACATGGATTGGGAATTTCGGGCTGGGTGACATGGATCGGGAATTTCGGGCTGGGTGACATGGGCCCCCCCCGGATCCCAGTTTGGATCCCGCTCTCCCAGCCCTGCGGATTTTCCCGCCGCTCCATCTCCCAGGATTCCTGCTCCAGGTGGGGGGCGGCTGCGGCACATCCCAGAGATTCCGCCCTCACCCCGTGCCGAGGTTTTCCAGCGGGATCGGAATTGGATTTGCTGGTCCTGCTCCGAGGGCTGTGGATCTCGGACTCTCCCGCGGCTGGAATTGGATTAAGCTCCGGAATAAATCCTGTGAGTGCTTCCCTAATTCCCGCCAGACTCCCTAATGCCGTTATCTCCCGGTAAAAGCTCCTTATCCGTCCCCGCGGGAAGCAGTCGGGACACCGGATCCGACACGAGTGGAAAGCGGGGATGGGGGTGGAAAAGCGGGAATGTGCCCTGGGGGTGAAATCCAAGTGGAAAAGAGGCCGAGGAGGTGGTGGGAGCCCATCCGGAATGTCCGGGAGAAGGGTCGGGAATGCCGGCTCCCAGCCAGGATCTCCCACTCTGCAGGTTGGTTCTGGAAAGTTCCAGGTGGGATCGGATCCAGGCTCTGGATCCCGGCTCTGTTCCAGCCTCTGGAACAGGGAGCGGCCGTAATTCCTCATTTCCGACCGCTCTGGATGCTGGGGCCTGACGTTCCATGGAATCCTGGAATGGCTCGGGTGGGAAGGGAACTCGAATCCCGTCCCATTCCAACCCCAACACCTGCCCCCGATCCCAGGGTTCTCCAGCCTTGCCTTGGACACTCCCAGGGATTCCCTGGGAATTCCAGCCCCTCCCCACCCTCCCTGCTGGGAATTCCTTCCCAAGCTCCCCTTTCCCAGCGGGAATTCCATTCCCTGTCCCTCCATCCCTTGTCCTCCTTCCCGCCCCGTCGGCTCCTCCCGTGTCCCATTCCCACATCCCGTGGATGTGCGGGAGGAGGCCGGGATCAGGGAAAGGCAGCTCCCGATCCCCCAAAACTGGAACGGAATCGGGATCCGTTTGTCCCCGTCCCCCCCAGAAACAGCGGGAAATGAGGAAAATATTCCCGGCTGAGATCCCGTTGCCATCCCGGGAAGTGTCCGAAGCCAGGCGGGACCGGGCTTGGAGCAGCCTGGGATGGAGGAAGGTGGAATGGGAATGAATGGATCCCGCCCAAACCGTTCCGTGATTCCCTGGATCTGGGCACAGCAGGATGGGAGGGGAGGGACGGGGACATTCCAGGCCATCCCAGGACCCAGATCCACAGGATCCAAACCCGGAGATCAGGGATCCAAACCCAGAGATCAGGGATCCAAACCCGGAGGTGAAGGATCCGAATCCGGAGGTGAAGGATCCGAATCCAGAGTGAGAAATCCAAATCCAGAGGCGAAGGATCCAAATCTGCAGGTGGAGGATCCAATCCCAGAGGTGGTGGATCCGAATCCAGAGGTGGAATATCCAAACCCAGAGGTGCGAAACCCAAACCCAGATGTGTAGGATCTGAATCCGGAGGTGAAGGATCCAACCCAGAGATGGAGGATCCAAATCCAGAGGTGTCAGATCCAAACCCGGAGGTGCAGAACCCAAATCCAGATGTGGAAGACCCAGATCCAGAGGTGCACAACCCAAATCCACAGGCTCAGAATGCAAATCCAGAGGTGAAGGATCCAAATCCCGAGGTGAAGGATCCAAATCCAGAGCTGGAGGATCCAAACCTGGAGATGAGGGGTCCAAATCCAGAGGTTAAGGGTCCAAATCCAGAGGTGAAGAGTTCAAATCCAGAGGTGAAGAGTCCAAATCCAGAGTGAGAGATCCAAATCCAGAGGGGCTGGATCCAAATCCAGAGGGAATTACCCAAATCCAGAGTGAGAGATCCAAATCCAGAGGGAATTACCCAAATCCAGAGGGGCTGGATCCAAATCCCAAGGTGAAGGATCCAAATCCCAAGGTGAAGGATCCAAATCCCAAGGTGAAGGATCCAAATCCAGAGGGGCTGGATCCAAACCCGGAGGTGAAGGATCCAAATCCAGGGGGTTTGGATCCAAATCCAGAGGGAAGGATCCAAATCCCAAGGTGAAGGATCCAAATCCCAAGGTGAAGGATCCAAATCCCAAGGTGAAGGATCCAAATCCAGAGAGGCTGGATCCAAATCCAGAGGGGGTGGAGCCAAATCCCAAGGTGAAGGATCCAAATCCAGAGGGGCTGGATCCAAATCCCAAGGTGAAGGATCCAAATCCAGAGGGGCTGGATCCAAATCCCAAGGTGAAGGATCCAAATCCAGAGGGGCTGGATCCAAATCCCAAGGTGAAGGATCCAAATCCAGAGGGGCTGGATCCAAATCCAGAGGGGCTGGATCCAAACCCGGAGGGAAGGACCCAAATCCAGAGGGGCTGGATCCAAATCCAGAGGGGCTGGATCCAAATCCAGAGGTGAAGGATCCAAATCCAGGGGGGTTAGATCCAAATCCAGAGGGGCTGGATCCAAATCCAGAGGGGTTGGATCCAAATCCAGAGGGAAGGATCCAAATCCAGAGGTGAAGGATCCAAATCCAGAGGGGCTGGATCCAAATCCCAAGGTGAAGGATCCAAATCCAGAGGGGCTGGACCCAAATCCAGAGGGGGTGGATCCAAATCCCAAGGTGAAGGATCCAAATCCAGAGGGGCTGGATCCAAATCCAGAGGGGCTGGATCCAAACCCGGAGGTGAAGGATCCAAATCCAGGGGGTTTGGATCCAAACCCAGAGGGAAGGATCCAAATCCAGAGGGGGTGGATCCAAATCCAGAGGGGGTGGATCCAAATCCAGAGGGGCTGGATCCAAATCCCAAGGTGAAGGACCCAAATCCAGAGGGGCTGGATCCAAATCCCAAGGTGAAGGACCCAAACCCAGAGGGGCTGGATCCAAATCCAGGGGCTGGATCCAAATCCAGAGGGGCTGGTTCCAAATCCCAAGGTGAAGGATCCAAATCCAGAGGGGCTGGATCCAAATCCCAAGGTGAAGGACCCAAACCCAGAGGGGCTGGATCCAAACCCGGAGGTGAAGGATCCAAATCCCTGCGGAATGTCCGGCCGCGGCATCGCTTCCCTGGCCCCAGCCACTTCCCAAAGCCATGCCAGCATCCGGAGGCTCCCGGATTTTTCCCGCCCATTTTCCCACCCTCGGCTCCTCTCCCACCACCGGGAGGGATCCGGATCCCAACCTGGGCTGAGTTTGATCCCATTTTCCCAGCCCCAGCTCCCCGGGCTGCCCCAAAATCCCGCTTTTTTTCTTTTCCCAGGAAACCCTCCCCTCCCCGGACCATTTTCCACAGGGTTTATCCCGGTGTCCAGGCCCGGCCCAGCAGAGCTGTTTCCAATCCCTAATCAAATTCCGGGAAGCGCCTGTTTTCCATCAGGCACCTGCCGGCCCTAACGGCCCTCTCCCGGTCATTCCCTGTCCTTGGATTTCCTGGAAAACCATCCCAGGCCGCCCGTGCCTCCGGCTGCTGCCGCTTCCAGGGGTGAGGAGCTGCAGCCAGAGCAGGATCCGGGGAGGGGTGCGGGAAACTGGGATGCGGGTGGGGCAGAATCCCGTGGAATTACGGGATGGTTTGGGTGGGAATCACGGAATTGTGTTGGGTGGGAATAACGGGATGGTTTGGTTGGGAATCATGGAATGGTTTGGGTGGGAATCATGGGATGGTTTGGTTGGGAACCATGGAATGGTTTGGGTGGGAATCACGGAATGCTTTGGGTGGGAATCACGGAATGGTTTGGGTGGGAATCATGGGATGGTTTGGATGGGAACCATGGAATTGTGTTGGGTGGGAATCACGGAATGGTTTGGGTGGGAATCATGGAATAGTTTTGGGTGGGAATCATGGAATTGTTTGGGTGGGAATCACGGGATGGTTTGGGTGGGAATCATGGGATGGTTTGGGTGGGAATCATGGGATGGTTTCTATGGGAATCATGGAATGTTTTGGGTGGGAATCACAGAATGGTTTCTATGGGAATCATGGAATGGTTTGGGTGGGAATCACGGGATGGTTTTGGTGGAAATCACAGAATGGTTTGGGTGGGAATCATGGGATGGTTTTGGTGGAAATCACGGAATGGTTTGGGTGGGAATCATGGGATTGTGTTGGGTGGGAATCACAGGATGTTTTGGGTGGGAATCACGTGAGGGAATCATGGGATGGTTTGGTTGGGAACCATGGAATGGTTTGGGTGGGAATCACGGGATGGTTTCTATGGGAATCATGGGATGGTTTCTATGGGAATCATGGAATGGTTTGGGTGGGAATCACGGGATGGTTTGGGTGGGAATCACGGGATGGTTTGGGTGGGAATCATGGGATGGTTTCTATGGGAATCATGGAATGTTTTGGGTGGGAATCACAGAATGGTTTCTATGGGAATCATGGAATGGTTTGGGTGGGAATCACGGGATGGTTTTGGTGGAAATCACGGAATGGTTTGGGTGGGAATCATGGGATGGTTTTGGTGGAAATCACGGAATGGTTTGGGTGGGAATCATGGGATTGTGTTGGGTGGGAATCACAGGATGTTTTGGGTGGGAATCACGTGAGGGAATCATGGGATGGTTTGGTTGGGAACCATGGAATGGTTTGGGTGGGAATCACGGGATGGTTTCTATGGGAATCATGGGATGGTTTCTATGGGAATCATGGAATGGTTTGGGTGGGAATCATGGAATTGTTTGGGTGGGAATCACGGGATGGTTTGGGTGGGAATCACGGGATGGTTTGGGTGGGAATCATGGGATGGTTTCTATGGGAATCATGGAATGTTTTGGGTGGGAATCACAGAATGGTTTCTATGGGAATCATGGAATGGTTTGGGTGGGAATCACGGGATGGTTTTGGTGGAAATCACGGAATGGTTTGGGTGGGAATCATGGGATGGTTTTGGTGGAAATCACGGAATGGTTTGGGTGGGAATCATGGGATTGTGTTGGGTGGGAATCACAGGATGTTTTGGGTGGGAATCACGTGAGGGAATCATGGGATGGTTTGGTTGGGAACCATGGAATGGTTTGGGTGGGAATCACGGGATGGTTTCTATGGGAATCATGGGATGGTTTCTATGGGAATCATGGAATGGTTTGGGTGGGAATCATGGAATTGTTTTGGGTGGGAATCACGGGATGGTTTGGGTGGGAATCATGGGATGGTTTGGATGGGAACCATGGAATTGTGTTGGGTGGGAATCACGGGATGGTTTGGGTGGGAATCACGGAATGGTTTGGGTGGGAATCATGGAATGGTTTGGGTGGGAATCACGGGATGGTTTTGGATGGGAATCATGGAATGGTTTGGGTGGGAATCACGGAATGGTTTGGGTGGGAATCATGGAATTGTGTTGGGTGGGAATCAAGGAATGGTTTGGGTGGGAATCACGGGATGGTTTCTATGGGAATCATGGAATGGTTTGGGTGGGAATCACGGGATGGTTTGGGTGGGAATCACGGGATTGTGTTGGGTGGGAATCACGGAATGGTTTGGGTGGGAATCACGGAATTGTGTTGGGTGGGAATCATGGGATTGTTTGGGTGGGAATCATGGAATGGTTTTGGTGGGAATCGCGGAATGGTTTCTATGGGAATCATGGAATGGTTTGGGTGGGAATCATGGGAGGGAATCATGGGATGGTTTGTTTGGGAACCATGGAATGGTTTGGATGAGAATCACGGAATGATTTGGGTGGGAATCATGGAATGGTTTTGGTGGGAATCATGGGATGGTTTAGGTGGGAATCATGGAATGGTTTGGGTGGGAATCATGAAATTGTGTTGGGTGGGAATCATGGAATTGTTTTGGATGGGAATCATGGAATGGTTTGGGTGGGAATCATGGAATGTTTTGGTTGGGAATCATGGAATGGTTTGGGTGGGAATCACGGGATAGTTTGGGTGGGAATCATGGAATGGTTTAGGTGGGAATCATGGGATGGTTTCTATGGGAATCATGGAATGGTTTGGGTGGGAATCATGGAATGGTTTGGGTGGGAATCACGGAATTGTTTTGGGTGGGAATCATGGAATTGTTTTGGGTGTGAATCACGGGATGTTTTGGGTGGGAATCATGGAATGGTTTTGGTTGGGAATCACGGAATGGTTTGGGTGGGAATAATGGAATGGTTTGGGTGGGAATAATGGAATTGTTTTGGGTGGGAATCATGGAATTGTTTTGGGTGGGAATCATGGAATTGTTTTGGGTGGGAATCATGGAATTGTTTTGGGTGTGAATCACGGGATGTTTTGGGTGGGAATCACGGAATGGTTTGGGTGGGAATCATGGAATGTTTTGGTTGGGAATCATGGGATGGTTTGGGTGGGAGTGGGAGCTCCAAGCCCATCCATCCCACCCTCTTCCATGGTCAGGGACGCTTCCCACTATCCCAGATTTTCCCACGTTTCCACCTGTGCGTCTCCCCCAGGTGGGAACAGGCCGATCCCTCTGGGAATTTTGGGTTTTTTTTCCCCATGGGTTTTTCCCAACACTTTTCCCTGCCTTTTCCACCTCTCCAGGTGGAGCGGAGGGGGTGGAAGTTGCTCCAAACCCTGCTCTGGGCTTCGGGAACAGGGATTTTCCACGGCAGAAATCAGGGATGAAAAAGGCAGGGATGGCTGGGATCTCGGGAAGGAATTCCCGGCTGGGAGGATGGGCTGGAATTCCCAGAGATTCCCTGGATCCCTGGGAGTGTCCAAGGAAAACATGGAGCACCCTGGGATGGTGGCAGGTATTGGGGTTGGAGCGGGATGGGATGGAAGGTCCCTTCCCACCCAAACCATCCCGGAATTCCATGAAATCCCGAGGCCCGGAGGGGATTTTTGGCGCCTTTGCTCCCGGCAGGTTCATCCCTCCTGGGAATGGCGGGACGGGGGCGGATTTGGGACCGGAACATCCGGGAATGAGCCGATGGAGGCAGGGAAGCATCCCAGGAAAACATCCCGGAGGGATCTCGGCTCCAGGAGGAACCTTCCGGAATCCTTCCCGCACATTCCAGGAGGGCCATTCCCAGCCCCACCTCGCCCCTTAGGCACCAAAATCCCGGGATTTTTGGAGCGTCCCCCCGTGCTCCTCCTCTCCTTCCACCCTCACGGAAAACCATTCCCAGGATAACCCGGAGATTCCACAGCTTCCCTTCCCCAGGGGGTTTCCTGGAGAGCGGCATGCGGCATCCCGAGGGAAGGCAGGAAATCCGGGATTGGGATTTGGGGAGGGGGCCGGGATCCGGGGTTGGGATGGTCCCTGCCCATCCCACGGCGGGGACAAGGACACCGGGAATGTCCTTGGAGTGCTCCCATCGATCCGGAGGAGCCGCAGAGCCTCGTCCCTGACCACAGCCCGGCTCCGAGGGCTCGGAAGCGGAGAACGTCAATATTGGAACGTTCCCGAGGGCGGCGCTTCCCTTCCCAAGGTCACGGGCACCGCCCGGGAACAACGGATTGTTCCCAAGGGACACCATCCGATCCCTTTTCCCGAAAAAAACCCCCCCCCGAACTCCTGGAGATCCGGGATCTGCCCCTTCCATCCGGATGGGGAAGGAATTCCCAGATTCCTGCTGGGGAAGAGCCGCCACTTCCAGCCACGGCGGCAATCCCGGGATTTGGGCTGGGAAAATCCTGCTGGGAAAAGGTTTTGGATGCGAGGAGAGGAGCAGCGGGGGAGGCAGGGAAAGAAAAAAAATCCATGGAAAAAAAAAATCCTCCCCCAGAGGCCTCGTCCAAGGGGATCAGCCATTCCCGCCGGGAGGAGAGGCGCGGATGTGGAATTGCGGGAAAATGTGGGAATGTGGGAAAATCCAGCTGGGATAGTGGGGAATTTCCCTGTCCGTGGCACGGGATCCCACTGGAGCCGATCCCTGCGGATCCCTGGAGATGCTGCTCCGCCCTTCAGCCGCTTCCCAGGGGAATTCCTTGGACACCGTGGGGTTGGAATTCCGCCCTCTGGAAGGGCTCTGCTCCTTCCCGGCGGCTGCCATTCCCCCCGGGAATTCCCTGTGCTCCGCACGACGTCCCGGGAGCATCCAGACATCCCGGGAGGATCCATCTCCCCATCCCAAGGGCCCTTCCCAGCTTTCCTGGTGGAATTCCCACGGAAAAATCATCCCTGGCCGGGGCAGGGATTGGCTGGGAAACCTCGGGGAAGGGACACGGAATTCCAGGCGGCTGTGGAAACCACGGGAATTATTCTGGAGACGGGATCCGAATCCTAACCTCCACAAGGATGGAATTCCGGCTGGATTTGTGGGAAGAGGAAAATCCCTTTTTTTCCCCCCACTTCCCTGTCTGTGCTGGGGCAATTCCCAGGATTTTCGAGATCCTGCTGGAATAGCCGCTTTTCCAGAGGGATGGGCTGGGCTGGAAGGAGGATCCGGCTCATCCCGTTTTCCTGGTGCTTCCCCACATTCCCACCTTCCTTCCCTCCTCTATCCCATTCCACCATCGCTCCCTCATCCAGGATGAGCTCCCTGGGCCGATCCCGTGGGATCCATCCCGCAAATCCCGCTCCGGAATTCTGTCGGGATCCCAGATTCCCTCGCCATCCTTCTCCCCGCAGCCTGAGCCGGAATTCCTCTGGGAATTCCCCTCACGTTCCCAGGCTGGGAAAGGTTGGGGAAAAAACCTCCGGGATCATCAAATCCAACCTCTGGCCGAATCCCTATGGAAAAGCGCCGCATTCACTCGGATTTTGAACAATCCCTGGGATTCTGACTCCGCCATTCCAACGTCCATCCCCTCTTCCAGAGGAGAAATATTCCCGAATTTTCCGACCAGAACTTCCCTGGCGCAACCTGATCTCCTTTCCCTGTGTCCCCAGTTCGGCTGGATCCATCCCAGTGGATCCCACAGCATTCCCAGCGCTTCCCACTGAGCATTCCCGAGGCTCGGGGAATCATTCTCGGTGATTCCCGGGCTGATCCCGGCTCCCGGAGCCGCTGCCTTGGCTCGGGAACGGATCTTGGCAGCCGCTCCTGGCTCCGCTCCACCTCGGCCAGCCCCAAATCCCGGGAGATTTTCCAACTTGTCGGGATTTACGTCAGCCTGGCACGGCCTGGAAAAGCTCCCCGGCACCGGGATGGAGCGGGAGAAGCGGGAATGGCGGCCGATTTTCCATAAATCCCAGATATTTCAGGGAGTGCTGCTCTGAGGGAAACCCCGGAGAGGGAGGGAGCGATGGGATTTTTGGGAACGGTTTTGGTGGGAAAGGGGCCTTGAATCCCACCCCATTCCATGGGCAGGGACACCTCCCACATTCCCAGATTTCTCCAGCCCGGCCTCGGACACTCCCAGGGATCCAGGGGCAGCCACGAATTCCCTGGGAATTCCATCCCAGCCTTTCCCGGGGAAGGATTCCTTCCCAAGATGCCGGCCCCATTCCCAATCCCGAATCCTCCAGGCATTCCCAGGGTTGCTGCTCTCATCCCGGGATTGGATCCCAGCCTGGAAGCGCCTCTCCCACAGGGAATAACCATTCCAAGCCCCGGTATTCCCTGCCTCCTGCTCTCCCAGCCGGGATATTCCCGGCTCCATCCCACCCTGGGATCGGGGCTGGGAACAGGGCAGGACACGGCTCCATTTATTTCCTGGAATTCCGTGTCCCTTCCCCGAGGTTTCCCAGCCAATCCCTGCCCCGGCCAGGGATGATTTTTCCGTGGGAATTCCACCAGGAAAGCTGGGAAGGGCCCTTGGGATGGGGAGATGGATCCTCCCGGGATGTCTGGATGCTCCCGGGACGTCGTGCGGAGCACAGGGAATTCCCGGGGGGAATGGCAGCCGCCGGGAAGGAGCAGAGCCCTTCCAGAGGGCGGAATTCCAACCCCACGGTGTCCAAGGAATTCCCCTGGGAAGCGGCTGAAGGGCGGAGCAGCGTCTCCAGGGATCCGCAGGGATCGGCTCCGGCGGGATGGGGCTGGATCCAATGGCAGGGCTGGGAGAGCTGGGAATGTGCACCTGGATCCAGGGAAGGATCCAGGGAATCCTGGGAGCCTTTTCCAGAGTTTTCCAGGAGAGCTGGGATTTGGGATAAAGGGCTGGAGGGGCGGGAGGCAGGGAATGGAATTCCCACTGGGAAAGGGGAGAGTGGGAAGGAATTCCCGGCCAGGCTGGAATTCCCAGAGAATCCCTGGCAGTGTCCAAGGAAAGGTTGGAGCAGCCTGGGATCGTGGGAGGTGTTAGGGATTCTGGGATCCAGGACGCTCAGGATCCATCCCGAGGGGTTTTTATGGAATTCCGGGATGGGAAAGGGAAGGGAGACCCTTCCTGGAGTGCTGAGATTCCCAGGGAATTCCCGAAATTCCTTCCCGGAGAGGAGTCGGGATGGGGCTGGATCCAATGGCAGGGCTGGGAGAGCTGGGAATGTGCAGCTGGATGAGGGAAGGATCCAGGGAATCCTGGGAGCCTTTTCCAGTTTTCCAGGAGAGCCGGGATTTGGGATAAAGGGCTGGAGGGGCGGGAGGCAGGGAATGGAATTCCCAGTGGGAAAGGGGAGCTCGGGGTGGGATCTTGGGAAAGAATTCCCGGCCAGGCTGGAATTCCCAGAGAATCCCTGGGGTTGTCCAAGGAAAGGCTGGAGCTCCCTGGGATGGGGGAAGATTTCGGGATTGGTCCGGGATGGGATCTGAGGCCTCTTCCCACCCAAACCTCTGCTTGATCCCGAAATCCTGGCGGCGCTGGCTCTGGGAATTCTGCATCCGTGCAGCCCAGGGAGAACATTCCTCCCCCATCCCGGTTATCTCCCGGAGGCCGAGCTCTCCCTGCCAGGGCCGCATCCCGAAAAAAAAAAATTGGGAAAACGTCGGGATTCTCCTTGTTTTGACCGCGCGGCTCCGTGTTCGCATTGCTCCGGCTTCCTCCGCATTCCCGGCTCTGGAATTTGGGACGGGGAGAGGAGGAGCTGGGGACGAATCCCAGCTCCCGCTTTCCTGGTGGATCCCGGTTTTCCAGCAGCTCCTGAAAAAAGCAATCAGGGCAGAGAATTCCTGAGGAGCCGGAGCTCCTGATGGATGCGGAGCTCTCCAGGATTGGAAAAAAAAAACCTGGAAAAGGGGAGGAATTTGCGCCTCTGAAATCCAAAATTCCTGCAGTAACAGGGTTGGGAATGTCCCTCGGGATCGGCAGGGATCACACACGGATGTCGCAATGCCGGCTTTTTTCCCGGGAATTAAAGGCTTTCCCGGGAAATTATTTTAAAACGCGGATCATTCCGTCCCCGGATTCCTCATCCATGGGGTTTCCTTATCCCTGGGAGCCGTGGGAAGGCCCTGTTCCCATAAAAACTCGGGAGCGGGGATCCGTGGGGTGGATTTGCTCCCTCCCGGGTTTCATCCAGGCCGGCTGCGCTCCCTCTTCCCTGGAAAAAGCTGGGGAAGTGCCGGGATCCCAAATCCCTGGGCACAGGGACGCGCTGGGAGCAGCCCGGGATGAAATTCCCAGCCGGAATCCAGAGCTCTTTTGGGGACAGGATTTGCTGTGTGCGCACAGAGGATCCGGGATCCGGGATCCGGGATCTGGGATCTGGGATCTGGGATCGTCCCTGTCCCTTTTCCCTGGGAGTTCTCCCATTTCTCCCGCTTCCCGGAGATCCCAAGGCCTGCATTCCCCACATTCCATAGGATGCCCTGCTCCGGGCCGAATTCCCGCTGCGATCCACGGGATCAAACCCTGAGGGAAACCTGGGATGAAGCCCCATTCCCGAGATTCCCAGAGGGATGCGGGTCCTTCCACGCCTGGTTTGGGGCGTCCGTGGGTTCCGGATGTCGGAATTGTCGGGACAGGGGTCGGGACGTTCTGCTCCGCTTCCAGTCCAGAGCTGTCGCCCTTTTCCAGGAAAATCCTGGAGCAGGAGGAGTTTTTTGATCCCAACCAGTGCTGCTGTCGGGAAATTCCTCTTCCCTTTAATTCCAGGGGTCATCCCTAGGATCCGGGATCAGATTCCCGTCCAGGTTTCCTCTCAGCTGATCCTCGGGAGCGCAGCGCACCTGGAATTTTTTGGGGATGTTCCAAAACTTTGCTGCTGCTTTATCCAAGGAACGGAAAAATCCAGGCCCCAAACTCCCCGGAGTGAGAATTCCTGGGATTTGATCCCCCAAAACCCCGGAGCGCTCCCAGGGAAAAAAAAAAAAATAGGGAAAATCGACCCCAAATCTCCGGGAATGATAAAAAATCCCGCTCCCGTCTCCGGGATGGGAGCTCGGCGTTCCCGGATTGGGAATGACTTCCAGCGCTCCGAGGTATTTATAGCATCCAGCTCATGAGTTTTTAATTAAAATTCCATTTCCTTGTGCTCCAGATGGCACGGACAACCGGCTCCGTGTTTTCCCGGGGTTTTGTCGGGATGGGGATTTTTGGGAAGGGTTTGGTTGGTTTTTTTCTGGGATAGAAGGGGGGGGGGGTGTGTTGTTCCGTGCGCCCTGGATTGGGAATTCCCGGTGGGATTTTGGGGGGTGGAGGGGCGGCCCAGGAGTGTGGGATCCGTGGGGATGGGATGGGATGCATCCCGAGGGAAAGGTCAGGAAAAATCACGTCAGGGAAAGAGAAGCGTCCGCCGGAGCTAAATCGGGATGGCTGGGGAGGGAACAGCGGGAACAGCGGGAATAACGGGAATAACGGGAACAGTGGGAACAGAGGGAACAGAGGGAACAGTGGGAATAGAGGGAACAGCGGGAACAGCGGGAACAGAGGGAATAATGGGAATACTGGGAACAGTGGGAACAGTGGGAACAGTGGGAATAGTGGGAATTGTGGGAACAGAGGGAATAATGGGAACAGAGGGAATAGAAGGAATAATGGGAACGGTGGGAATAGAGGGAACAGAGGGAACAGCGGGAACAGCAGGAACAGAGGGAATAATGGGAACAGAGGGAACAGAGGGAACAGCAGGAACAGAGGGAATAATAGGAATAGTGGGAATAGTGGGAATAGAGGGAATAATGGGAATAATGGGAATAATGGGAACAGTGGGAATAATGGGAACAGTGGGAACAGGGGAACAGAGGGAATAATGGGAATAGAGGGAATAATGGGAATAATGGGAACAGTGGGAACAGGGGAACAGTGGGAATAATGGGAATACTGGGAACAGTGGGAATAGAGGGAACAGTGGGAATAATGGGAACAGGGGAACAGTTGGAATAATGGGAATAGAGGGAATAATGGGAACGGTGGGAATAGAGGGAACAGAGGGAACAGCGGGAACAGCGGGAACAGAGGGAATAATGGGAACAGAGGGAAAAGAAGGAACAGAGGGAATAATAGGAATAGTGGGAATAGAGGGAATAATGGGAATAATAGGAACAGTGGGAACAGAGGGAATAATGGGAATAGAGGCAACAGTGGGAATAGAGGGAACAGTGGGAATAGCAGGAACAGAGGGAATAATGGGAATACTGTGAACAGTGGGAATAGCAGGAACAGAGGGAATAATGGGAATACTGTGAACAGTGGGAATAGTGGGAATAGTGGGAACAGAGGGAATAGAAGGAATAATGGGAACGGTGGGAATAGAGGGAACAGAGGGAACTGCGGGAACAGCAGGAACAGAGGGAATAATGGGAACAGAGGGAACAGCGGGAATAATGGGAATATCAGGAACAGTGGGAATAGAGGGAACAGCGGGAATAATGGGAACAGTGGGAACAATGGGAACAGGGGGAATAATGGGAATAGAGGGAATAATGGGAACAGTGGGAATAGAGGGAACAGAGGCAACAGTGGGAATAATGGGAATAGCGGGAACAGAGGGAACAGCGGGAATAATGGGAATAGAGGGAACAGTGGGAACAGCAGGAACAGGGGGAACAGAGGGAATCGCGGGAACAGAGGGAATAATGGGAATACTGGGAACAGTGGGAACAGAGGGAATCACAGGAACTGCAGGAACAGCAGGAACAGTGGAATCTGCGGGAACAGCAGGGCTGGGATGGATCCCGGCTGCCTCCCTGGGATGGGCCCATTCCAATATCCCACCGGAATAATGTCCCACCGGGATGTCCCACCGGAATAATGTCCCACCGGAATGTCCCACCGGAATATCCCACCAGAATATCCCATCGGGATGAGCGGCTGGGACACAGCAGGGATTTGCAGGATTTGTTTTCCCGGCTGGAATCTGGGGGATGTCCCCTTTCCCGCCCCATTCCCGCAGATCCCGGGATCTTCCCGGGCTCTTCCAAAACCCGGGAATTTTCCTCCACCGAATGCGGGCTTTTCACGGTCGAGGAAAAATTCCCAAAATTCCCGGAGCTGCTGCTGTTGGGATGGAGGAAAAGCGAATTCCTGGCTCAGGTGATTCCCGGTCTGGGATCCAACATCCCAAGGATGTGGAGCTGCTGGAGAGATTCCAGAGGGGCCCTGGAGCTGCTCCGGGAGCTGGGAGAGCTGGGAATGTGCAGCTGGATCCAGGGAAGGATCCAGGGAATCCTGGGAGCCTCTTCCAGAGTTTTCCAGGAGAGCTGGGATTTGGGATAAAGGGCTGGAGGGGCGGGAGGCAGGGAATGGAATTCCCAGTGGGAAAGGGGAGCTTAGGGTGGGATCCTGGGAAAGAATTCCTGGCCAGGCCGGAATTCCCAGAGAAGATGTGGCTGCTCCTGGATCCTTGGGAATATCCAAGGCCGGGGTTGGGAGCAGCTCATCCCATCGCATCCCATCCCATCCCATGGATCCCATCCCATCCCATCCCATCCCATCCCATCCCATCCCATCCCATCCCATCCCATCCCATCCCATCCCATCCCATCCCATCCCATCCCATCCCATTATCCCATCCCATGGATCCCATCCCATCCCATCCCATCCCATGGATCCCATCCCATCCCATCCCATCCCATCCCGAAAGCTCTCCCAAGCCACCCAAGCTCTGTTTTCCAGAGGGAGGAGTCTCCCAGGAATTCCCTGGATATCCGGAGGATCCCAGGCTGTGTCCTGTCCCATCAGCCCCCATTCCCAGCGGGATATTCCAGGGATTCCGAGCTGCCGGCACCCCCAGATCCCTGTGCTGGGAGAAGGGATCCATGGGAACAGCTGCCTTGGGATTCCCGGAGCAAGGAGCCGCCTCCACAAAATCCCTTCCTTTGGCCAATCCCAAAAACCTGCCCGAATCCCTGGATCGCAATTCCACCTGAATTCTTGGATCACAATTCCACCCGGATCCCTGGATTGCCATTCCACCCGGATCCCTGGATCGCCATTCCACCCGAATCCCTGGGTCGCAATTCCACCCGAATCCCTGGATCGCAATTCCACCCGAATCCCTGGATCGCAATTCCACCCGAATCCCTGGATCGCCATGCCACCCGAACCCCTGGATCGCCATTCCACCCGAATCCCTGGATCGCAATTCCACCCAAATCCATGGATCGCTATTCCACCCGAATCCCTGATTCACCATTCCACCTGAACCCCTGGATCGCCATTCCACCCGAATCCCTGGATCGCCATTCCACCCGAATCCCTGGATCGCAATTCCACCCGAATCCCTGGATCACAATTCCACCTGAATCCCTGGATCGCCATTCCACCCGGATCCCTGGATCGCAATTCCTCCTGAATCCCTGGATCACAATTCCACCCGAATCCCTGGATCGCCATTCCACCCGGATCCCTGGATCACCATTCCACCCGGATCCCTGGATCGCCATTCCTCCCGAATCCCTGGATCACCATTCCTCCCGAATCCCTGGATCACCATTCCACCCGGATCCCTGGATCGCCATTCCACCCGGATCCCTGGATCGCCATTCCACCCGAATCCCTGGATCGCCATTCCACCCGGATCCCTGGATCGCCATTCCACTGAATCCCTGGATCGCCATTCCACCCGAATCCCTGGATCGCAATTCCACCCGAATCCTTGGATCACAATTCCACCGAATCCCTGGATCGCCATTCCACACGGATCCCTGGATCACAATTCCACCCGAACCCCTGGATCGCCATTCCACCCGAATCCTTGGATCACAATTCCACCCGGATCCCTGGATCGCCATTCCACACGGATCCCTGGATCGCCATTCCACCCAAATCCCTGGATCGCCATTCCACCCGAATCCCTGGATCGCCATTCCACCCGGATCCCTGGATCGCCATTCCACCCCAATCCCTGGATCGCCATTCCACCCGAATCCCTGGATTGCAATTCCACCCGAGTCCCTGGATCGCCATTCCACCCGAATCCCTGGATCACAATTCCACCCAAATCCCTGGATCGCAATTCCACCGGAATCCCTGGATCGCAATTCCACCCGGATCCCTGGATCGCCATTCCACCCGAATCCCTGGATCGCAATTCCACTGAATCCCTGGATCGCCATTCCACCCGAATCCCTGGATCGCCATTCCGGAGCTCCTCACTCCAATCCCGGGAACGGGCTGGGAGCTCATCCCGGAATCCTCACTCCGGGATGGGAACCACAGCGAATTCCCAGCGCTTCCCATTCCCGGCTCTCCGCTCCCGAAACCTCTCCAAGGTTTCTCCAAGGGCAGGGACGGGAGGAGAATTCCCGCGGGATCTTCCCGAGGAGGGTCAGGAGCGGCTGCTCCGGGACACGGAGCCCATCCACGGCCTCGGAACCTGCGGGAGCCTCCGCAGCCGACCCCGATCCCGTGGGAAGGGCTGAAATCCATTAGGATCCCGCGGAGCCGAAGCGGAAGCTTTTTGGGAATGACTCGGCAGCGCCCGGAGCGCTTTTGGCTTTTTAGGAGCAATTTCGGATGGATTTCTGGATTTTCTTTTCCGCCGCTTTTGGGCCTCTTCCCCCTTTTAGTCCCTTTTATTTTTGGCAGCGGGGAGGGAGCAAATGGAGCCCGGATCCATTTGTGGTTTTCCAGAGGCAGCAGCGGCCGGAGCTGGGAGCCTCCGGGGCCCAGGGAATGACTCGTGTCGGGAAAAGGGAGCGGGGACAAGGGAAGGAGCAGGGACGGGATCCAGAGGGGAACGGGGATGGGGGACTGGGAAAATGGGATGGGAGACTGGGAAAATGGGATGGGAAACCGGGAGGGGAAACTGGGATGGGAAACCGGGATGGGAGACTGGGATGGGAGACTGGGAAACGGGGATGGGAGAATTGGGATGGGAGAATTGGGATGGGAAAGGGAAACTGGGATGGGAAACTGGGAAAATGGGATGGGAGACTGGGATGGGAGAGGGAATTGGGATGGGAGAATTGGGATGGGAGAATTGGGATGGGAGAGGGAATTGGGATGGGAAACCAGGATGGGAGAGGGGAAACTGGGATGGGAAACTGGGAAACTGGGATGGGAAACTGGGATGGGAGAATTGGGATGGGAAACTGGGAAACTGGGATGGGAAACTGCGATGGGAGACTGGGATGGGAAACTGGGATGGGAAACCAGGATGGGAGAGGGAAACTGGGAGGGGAAACTGGGATGGGAAACTGGGATGGGAAACCAGGATGGGAGAGGGAAACTGGGAGGGGAAACTGGGATGGGAGACTGGGATGGGAAAGGGAAACTGGGATAGGAAACTGGGATGGGAAACTGGGATGGGAGAGGGAAACTGGGATGGGAAACTGGGATGGGAGAGGGGAAACTGGGATAGGAAACTGGGATGGGAAACTGGGATGGGAGAGGGAAACTGGGATAGGAAACTGGGATGGGAAACTGGGATGGGAGAGGGAAACTGGGAGGGGAAACTGGGATGGGAAACTGGGATGGGAGAGGGAAACTGGGATGGGAAACTGGGATGGGAAACTGGGATGGGAGAGGGAAACTGGGAGGGGAAACTGGGATGGGAAACTGGGATGGGAGAGGGAAACTGGGATGGGAAACTGAGATGGGAGAGGGGAAACTGGGAGGGGAAACTGGGATGGGAGAGGGGAATTGGGATGGAAGAGAGAAACTGGGATGGGAGAGGGGAAACTGGGATGGGAAACTGGGATGGAAGAGAGAAACTGGGACGGGAGACTGGGATGGGAGGGGGGAATTGGGATGGAAGAGAGAAACTGGGATGGGAGGGGGGAATTGGGATGGGAAACTGGGATGAGAGTGGGAAACTGGGATGGGAATCTGGGATGGGAAATCGGGATGGGAAACTGGGATGGCAAACTGGGAGGGAAAACTGGGATGGGAAAGGGGAAACTGGGAGGGGAAACTGGGATGGGAGAGGAGAATTGGGATGGAAGAGAGAAACTGGGATGGGAGAGGGAAACTGGGATGGGAAGCTGGGATGGGAGAGGGAAACTGGGATGGGAAACTGGGATGGGAGAGGGGAAACTGGGATGGGAAACTGGGATGAGAGTGGGGAATTGGGATGGGAGAAGGGAATTGGGATGGGAAGCTGGGATGGGAGATGGAAACCAGGATGGGGGAGAAGGACGCTGGGATGGAGGAGCAGGACACAGGGAAAAGGAGCCGGAAATTGGGATGGAGGTGCTCCAAACCCTGCCTGCACCTGGCACGGGAACAAATCCCAGCTCCACCTCCAAACATTCCCGGAGCAGGAGAGGAGCTGTGGGATCCGGGAGCGCCGGGATCCGCCTGGACTCACCTCAGCAGGGAGCAGCGTGTTTGGGAATAAAGAGCCGCGGGATTCTTCCCAGCTGGAGAAGTTCCTCTGCCTTTTCCCGGTTCCCGGGGATGCGGCAGCTGCCGCGACAGCTTGTGTTGGATCCGGCTGCTCCCGGCTTGGCTGGGGATGGAGCTGGGAAAACGGGAACAGCCTGGCAGCCGCAGCATCCCGGGGATCACATCCCAATGATCCCTGATCCGCGGAATCCTGGGGATCACATCCCAGAAATCCTTGATCTACGGCATCCCGGGGATTGCATCCTGATGATCCCTGACCCATGGGATCCTGGGGATCACATCCCAGAAATCCTTGATCTACGGCATCCCGGGGATTGCATCCTGATGATCCCTGATCCACGGAATCCTGGGGATCACATCCCAGAAATCCTTGATCTACGGCATCCCGGGGAGCACATCCCAATGATCCCTGACCCACGGAATCCTAGGAAACACATCCCAGAAATCCTTGATCTACGGCATCCCGGGGATTGCATCCCGATGATCCCTGACCCACGGGATCCTGGGGATCACATCCCAATGATCCCTGATCCACAGCATCCAGGAATCACACCCCAGCCATCCCCTGATCCAGGGGATCCAGAGAATCACATCCCAATGATCCCTGATCCACAGAACTCTGGGAATCACATCCCAAACATTCCTGATCCATGGAATCCGGGGAAACACATCCCAACCATCCCAAGAGCATCCCAGGAAACCCCGCACCCCATGACCCACAGCACCCCATAACCCCACACCCCATGACCCACAGCGCCCCATAACCCTGCACCCCATAACCGAACTCTTCATTAACCCTGCATCCCATTAACACAAAGTGCCCCATAACCCCACACCCCATAACACACTGCGCCCCATAGCCTGGCACCCCATAACACACAGCTCCCCAATAACGTGGCACCCCATAACCTCACACCCCACAACCCACAGCGCCCCATAACCCCGCACTCTATTAACCCCATACCCGATAACCCCACACACCATTAACCCCACATTCCATTAACCCTGCACCCCACAACCCCACACCCCATTAACCCTGCACCCCATAACCCAACACACCATTAACGCTGCATCCCATTGACCCCACACCCCATAACTGACAGCACCCCATAACCCTGTACTGCACAACCCACAGCGACCCATAACCCTGCACCCCACAAACCCACACCCCATTAACCCTGTACCCCATAACCCTGCACCCCACAAACCCACACCCCATTAACCCTGTGCCCCATTAACCCCACATCCATCAACCCCACACCCCATAACCCTGCATCCCATGACCCCAGTGACACCCAGGCCCTGTCCCTGTGTCCCTGTGTCCCTGTGTCCCTGTGTCCCTGTGTCCCCATGTCCCCGTGTCTCCGTGTCCCTCTGTCCTTGTGTCCCTGTGTCCCCATGTCCCTGTGTCCCTGTCCCTCTGTCCCTATCCCTGTGTCCCTATGTCCCCGTGTCCCTCTGTCCTTGTGTCCCTGTCCCTGTGCCCCCTGTCCCCGTGTCCCTGTGTCCTTGTGTCCCTGTGTCCCTGTGTCCCTGTGTCCCTGTCCCTATCCCTCTGTCCCCGTGTCCCCGTGTCCCTGTGTCCCCACGTCCCTGTGTCCCCATGTCCCTGTGTCCCTGTGTCCCTGTGTCCCTGTCCCTCTGTCCCTGTCCCTGTGTCCCTATGTCCCCGTGTCCCTCTGTCCTTGTGTCCCTGTGTCCCCTGTCCCCGTGTCCCTCTGTCCCCGTATCCCCGTGTCCCTCTGTCCTTGTG
>NW_026690170.1:72385-92199 GCF_015227805.2 Hirundo rustica
TCCCTATGGAAAAGTGCCGCATTCACTCGGATTTTGAACAGTCCCGGGGATTCTGACTCCGCCATTCCAACGTCCATCCCCTCTTCCAGAGGAGAAATATTCCCGAATTTTCCGACCAGAACTTCCCTGGCGCAACCTGATCTCCTTTCCCTGTGTCCCCAGTTCGGCTGGATCCATCCCTGTGGATCCCACAGCATTCCCAGCGCTTCCCACTGAGCATTCCCGAGGCTCGGGGAATCATTCCCGGTGATTCCCGGGCTGATCCCGGCTCCCGGAGCCGCTGCCTTGGCTCGGGAACGGATCTTGGCAGCCGCTCCCGGCTCCGCTCGACCTCGGCCAGCCCCAAATCCCGGGAGATTTTCCAACTTGTCGGGATTTACGTCAGCCTGGCACGGCCTGGAAAAGCTCCCTGGCACCGGGATGGAGCGGGAGAAGCGGGAATGGCGGCCGATTTTCCATAAATCCCAGATATTTCAGGGAGTGCTGCTCTGAGGGAAACCCCGGAGAGGGAGGGAGCGATGGGATTTTTTGGGAACGGTTTTGGTGGGAAAGGGGCCTTGAATCCCACCCCATTCCATGGGCGGGGACACCTCCCACATTCCCAGATTTCTCCAGCCCGGCCTCGGACACTCCCAGGGATCCAGGGGCAGCCACGAATTCCCTGGGAATTCCATCCCAGCCTTTCCCGGGGAAGGATTCCTTCCCAAACGCCGGCCCCATTCCCAATCCCGAATCCTCCAGGCATTCCCAGGGTCGCTGCTCTCATCCCGGGATTGGATCCCGGCCTGGAAGCGCCTCTCCCACAGGGAATAACCATTCCAAGCCCCGGCATTCCCTGCCTCCTGCTCTCCCAGCCGGGATACAGGGCAGGACACGGCTCCATTTATTTCCTGGAATTCCGTGTCCCTTTCCCGAGGTCTCCCAGCCAATCCCTGCCCCGGCCAGGGGTGATTTTTCCGTGGGAATTCCACCAGGAAAGCTGGGAAGGGCCCTTGGGATGGGGAGATGGATCCTCCCGGGATGTCTGGATGCTCCCGGGACGTCGTGCGGAGCACAGGGAATTCCCGGGGGGAATGGCAGCCGCCGGGAAGGAGCAGAGCCCTTCCAGAGGGCGGAATTCCAACCCCACGGTGTCCAAGGAATTCCACCCTCTGGGAAGCTGCTGAAACGTGGAGCAGCGTCTCCAGGGATCCGCAGGGATCGGCTCCGGCGGGATGGGGCTGGATCCAATGGCAGGGCTGGGAGAGCTGGGAATGTGCAGCTGGATCCAGGGAAGGATCCAGGGAATCCTGGGAGCCTCTTCCAGAGTTTTCCAGGAGAGCTGGGATTTGGGAAAGGGCTGGAGGGGCGGGAGGCAGGGAATGGAATTCCCACTGGGAAAGGGGAGAGTGGGAAGAAATTCCCGGCTGGGCCGGAATTTCCAGAGAATCCCTGGCAGTGTCCAAGGAAAGGTTGGATGGGGCTTGGAGCAGCCTGGGATCGTGGGAGGTGTTAGGGATTCTGGGATCCAGGACGCTCAGGATCCATCCCGAGGGGTTTTTATGGAATTCGGGGATGGAAAGGGGAAGGGAGACCCTTCCTGGAGTGCTGAGATTCCCAGGGAATTCCCGAAATTCCTTCCCGGAGAGGAGTGGGGATGGGGCTGGATCCAATGGCAGGGCTGGGAGAGCTGGGAATGTGCAGCTGGATGAGGGAAGGATGCAGGGAATCCTGGGAGCCTTTTCCAGAGTTTTCCAGGAGAGCCGGGATTTGGGATAAAGGGCTGGAGGGGCGGGAGGCAGGGAATGGAATTCCCAGTGGGAAAGGGGAGCTCCGGGTGGTATCCTGGGAATGAATTCCCAGCCGGGCTGGAATTCCCAGAGAATCCCTGGGGATGTCCAAGGAAAGGCTGGAGCTCCCTGGGATGGGGGAAGATTTCGGGATTGGTCCGGGATGGGATCTGAGGCCTCTTCCCACCCAAACCTCTGCTTGATCCCGAAATCCTGGCGGCGCTGGCTCTGGGAATTCTGCATCCGCGCAGCCCGGGGAGAACATTCCTCCCCCATCCCGGTTATCTCCCCGAGGCCGAGCTCTCCCTGCCAGGGCCGCATCCCGAAAAAAAAAATCGGGAAAACGTCGGGATTCTCCTTGTTTTGACCCCGCGGCTCCGTGTTCGCATGGCTCCGGCTTCCTCTGCATTCCCGGCTCCGGAATTTGGGACGGGGAGAGGAGGAGCTGGGGACGAATCCCAGCTCCCACTTTCCTGGTGGATCCCGGTTTTCCAGCAGCTCCTGAAAAAAGCAGTCAGGGGAGAGAATTCCTGAGGAGCCGGAGCTCCTGATGGACGCGGAGCTCTCCAGGACTGGAAAAAAAAAAACCTGGAAAAGGGGAGGAATTTGCGCCTCTGAAATCCAAAATTCCTGCAGGAACAGGGTTGGGAATGTCCCTCGGGATCGGCAGGGATCACACACGGATGTCGCAATGCCGGCTTTTTTCCCGGGAATTAAAGGCTTTCCCGGGAAATTATTTTAAAACGCGGATCATTCCGTCCCCGGATTCCTCATCCATGGGGTTTCCTTATCCCTGGGAGCCGTGGGAAGGCCCTGTTCCCATAAAAACTCGGGAGCGGGGATCCGTGGGGTGGATTTGCTCCCTCCCGGGTTTCATCCAGGCCGGCTGCGCTCCCTCTTCCCTGGAAAAAGCTGGGGAAGTGCCGGGATCCCAAATCCCTGGGCACAGGGATGCGCTGGGAGCAGCCCGGGATGAAATTCCCAGCCGGAATCCAGAGCTCTTTTTGGGGACAGGATTTGCTGTGTGCGCACGGAGGATCCGGGATCCGGGATCCGGGATCTGGGATCGTCCCTGTCCCTTTTCCCTGGGAGTTCTCCCATTTCTCCCGCTTCCCGGAGATCCCAAGGCCTGCATTCCCCGCATTCCATAGGATGCCCTGCTCCGGGCCGAATTCCCGCTGCGATCCACGGGATCAGACCCTGAGGGAAACCTGGGATGAAGCCCCATTCCCGAGATTCCCAGAGGGATGCGGGTCCTTCCACGCCTGGTTTGGGGCGTCCGTGGGTTCCGGATGTCGGAATTGTCGGGACAGGGGTCGGGATGTTCTGCTCCGCTTCCAGTCCGGAGCTCTCCCCCTTTTCCAGGAAAATCCTGGAGGATTTTTTTGATCCCACCCAGTGCTGCTGTGGGGAAATTCCTCTTCCCTTTAATTCCAGGGATCATCCCTAAGATCCGGGATCAGATTCCCGTCCAGGTTTCCTCTCAGCTGATCCTCGGGAGCGCAGCGCACCTGGAATTTTTGGGGATGTTCCAAAACTTTGCTGCTGCTTTATCCAAGGAAGGGAAAAATCCAGGCCCCAAACGCCCCGGAGTGAGAATTCCTGGGATTTGCTCCCCCAAAACCCCGGAGCGCTCCCAGAAAAAAAAAAAAAAACCAGGGAAAATCGACCCCAAATCTCCGGGAATGATAAAAAATCCCGCTCCCGTCTCCGGGATGGGAGCTCGGCGTTCCCGGATTGGGAATGACTTCCAGCGCTCCGGAGGTATTTATAGCATCCAGCTCATGAGTTTTTAATTAAAATTCCATTTCCTTGTGCTCCAGATGGCACGGACAACCGGCTCCGTGTTTTCCCGGGGTTTTGTCGGGATGGGGATTTTTGGGAAGGGTTTGGTTGGTTTTTTTCTGGGATAGAAGGGGGGGGGGGGGTGTTGTTCCGTGTGCCCTGGATTGGGAATTCCCGGTGGGATTTTGGGGGGTGGAGGAGCGGCCCAGGAGTGTGGGATCCGTGGGGATGGGATGCATCCCGAGGGAAAGGTCAGGAAAAATCACGGCAGGGAAAGAGAAGCGTCCGCCGGAGCTAAATCGGGATGGCTGGGGAGGGAACAGCGGGAACAGCGGGAATAACGGGAACAGCGGGAATAATGGGAATAGAGGGAACAGTGGGAACAGTGGGAATAATGGGAACAGAGGGAATAGAAGGAATAATGGGAACGGTGGGAATAGAGGGAACAGAGGGAACAGTGGGAACAGCAGGAACAGAGGGAATAATGGGAATAGTGGGAATAGTGGGAATAGTGGGAATAGAGGGAATAATGGGAATAATGGGAACAGTAGGAACAGGGGAACAGAGGGAATAATGGGAATAGAGGGAATAATGGGAATAATGGGAACAGAGGGAATAATGGGAATAATGGGAACAGTGGGAATAGAGGGAATAATGGGAATAATGGGAACAGAGGGAATAATGGGAATAATGGGAACAGTGGGAATAATGGGAACTGGGGAACAGTGGGAATAATGGGAATAGAGGGAATAATGGGAATAATGGGAACAGTGGGAACAGTGGGAACAGAGGGAATAATGGGAATAGAGGCAACAGTGGGAATAGAGGGAACAGTGGGAATAGTGGGAATAGTGGGAACAGAGGGAATAGAAGGAATAATGGGAACGGGGGGAATAGAGGGAACAGAGGGAATAGAAGGAATAATGGGAACGGTGGGAATAGAGGGAACAGAGGGAGCTGCGGGAACAGCAGGAACAGAGAGAATAACGGGAACAGAGGGAAAAGAAGGAACAGAGGGAATAATAGGAATAGTGGGAATAGTGGGAACAATGGGAATAGAGGGAACAGTGGGAATAGAGGGAACAGCAGGAATAATGGGAACAGTGGGAATAGAGGGAAAAATGGGAATACTGGGAACAGTGGGGAAAATGGGAACAGGGGCAATAATGGGAATTGTGGGAATAGAGGGAACAGAGGGAACAGTGGGAATAATGGGAACGGGGGAACAGTGGGAATAATGGGAATACTGGGAACAGTGGGAATAGAGGGAACAGTGGGAATAATGGGAATAGAGGGAACAGAGGGAATAATGGGAACAGGGGAACAGTGGGAATAATGGGAATAGAGGGAAACAATGGGAATACCGGAAACAGGGGGAACAGAGGGAATAATGGGAATAGCGGGAACAGAGGGAACAGTGGAAACAGCAGGAACAGGGGGAACAGAGGGAATCGTGGGAACAGAGGGAATAATGGGAACAGAGGGAATAATGGGAATACTGGGAACAGTGGGAACAGCGGGAACAGAGGGAATCACGGGAACGGCAGGAACAGCGGGAACGGTGGAATCTGCGGGAACAGCGGGGCTGGGATGGATCCCGGCTGCCTCCCTGGGATGGGCCCATTCCAATATCCCACCGGAATGTCCCACCGGCATATCCCACCGGAATGTCCCACCGGAATGTCCCACCGGAATATCCCACCGGAATGTCCCACCAGAATATCCCATCGGGATGAGCGGCTGGGACACAGCAGGGATTTGCAGGATTTGTTTTCCCGGCTGGAATCTGGGGGATGTCCCCTTTCCCACCCCATTCCCGCAGATCCCGGGATCTTCCCAGGCTCTTCCAAAACCCGGGAATTTTCCTCCACCGAACGTGGGCTTTTCACGGTCGAGGAAAAATTCCCAAAATTCCCGGAGCTGCTGCTGTTGGGATGGAGGAAAAGCGAATTCCTGGCCCAGGTGATTCCCGGTCTGGGATCCAACATCCCAAGGATGTGGAGCTGCTGGAGAGATTCCAGAGGGGCCCTGGAGCTGCTCCGGGACCAGGGAGAGCTGGGAATGTGCACCTGGATCCAGGGAAGGATGCAGGGAATCCTGGCAGCCTTTTCCAGAGTTTTCCAGGAGAGCTAGGATTTGGGATAAAGGGCTGGAGGGGCGGGAGGCAGGGAATGGAATTCCCAGGGGGAAAAGGAAGATTGGGGTGGGATCCTGGGAATGAATTCCTGGCTGGGTTGGAATTCCCAGAGAATCCCTGGGAGCATCCTAGGAAAGGTTGGATGGGGCTTGGAGCAGCCTGGGACGGTGGGAAGTGTTGGGGATTCTGGGATCCAGGAGGCTCAGGATCCATCCCGAGGGGTTTTTATGGAATTTGGGGATGGAAAAGGGAAGGGAGACCCTTCCTGGAGTGCTGAGATTCCCAGGGAATTCCCGGAATTCCTTCCCGGAGAGGAGTCGGGATGGGGCTGGATCCAATGGCAGGGCTGGGAGAGCTGGGAATGTGCAGCTGGATGAGGGAAGGATCCCGGGAATCCTGGGAGCCTTTTCCAGAGTTTTCCAGGAGAGCTGGGATTTGGGATAAAGGGCTGGAGGGGCGGGAGGCAGGGAATGGAATTCCCAGTGGGAAAGGGGAGCTCCGGGTGGGATCCTGGGAATGAATTCCTGGATGGGCTGGAATTCCCAGAGAAGCTGTGGCTGCTCCTGGATCCTTGGGAATATCCAAGGCCGGGGTTTGGAGCAGCTCATCCTATCCCATCCCATCCCACATCCCATCCCATCCCATCCCATCCCATCCCATTATCCCATCCCATGGATCCCATCCCATCCCATCCCATCCCATCCCATCCCATCCCATCCCATCCCATCCCATCCCATCCCGAAAGCTCTCCCAAGCCACCCAAGCTCTGTTTTCCAGAGGGAGGAGTCTCCCAGGAATTCCCTGGATATCCGGAGGGTCCCGGGCTGTGTCCTGTCCCATCAGCCCCCATTCCCAGCGGGATATTCCAGGGATTCCGAGCTGCCGGCACCCCCAGATCCCTGTGCTGGGAGAAGGGATCCATGGGAACGGCTGCCTTGGGATTCCCGGAGCAAGGAGCCGCCGCCACAAAATCCCTTCCTTTGGCCGATCCCCGAAACCCTCCCGAATCCCTGGATCGCAATTCCACCTGAATTCTTGGATCGCAATTCCACCCGGATCCCTGGATCGCCATTCCACCCGGATCCCTGGATCGCAATTCCACCCGAATCCCTGGATCGCCATTCCACCCGAATCCCTGGATCGCCATTCCATCCGAACCCCTGGATCGCCATTCCTCCCGAATCCCTGGATCACAATTCCACCCGGATCCCTGGATCGCCATTCCACCGAATCCCTGGATCGCTATTCCACCCGAATCCCTGATTCACCATTCCACCCGAATCTCTGGATCGCCATTCCACCCGAATCCCTGGATCACAATTCCACCCAAATCCCTGGATTGCAATTCCACCCAAATCCCTAGATCGCCATTCCTCCCGAATCCCTGGATCGCAATTCCACCCGAATCCCTGGATCGCCATTCCACCCGAACCCCTGGATCGCAATTCCTCCCAAATCCCTGGATCGCCATTCCACCCGAATCCCTGGATCGCCATTCCACCCGAATCCCTGGATCGCCATTCCACCCGGATCCCTGGATCGCCATTCCACCCGGATCCCTGGATCGCCATTCCACCGAATCCCTGGATCACAATTCCACCCGAATCCCTGGATCACAATTCCACCCGAATCCCTGGATCGCCATTCCTCCCGAATCCCTGGATCGCAATTCCACCCGAATCCCTGGATCGCCATTCCTCCCGAATCCCTGGATCGCAATTCCACCCGAATCCCTGGATCGCAATTCCACCCGAATCCCTGGATCACAATTCCACCCGGATCCCTGGATCGCAATTCCACCCGGATCCCTGGATCGCAATTCCACCCGAATCCCTGGATCGCCATTCCACCCGAATCCCTGGATCGGCATTCCACCCAAATCCCTGGATCCCCATTCCACCCGAACCCCTGGATCACAATTCCACCTGAATCCCTGGATCGCCATTTCACCCGAATCCCTGGATCACCATTCCACCCGAATCCCTGGATTGCCATTCCGGAGCTCCTCACTCCAACCCCGGGAACGGGCTGGGAGCTCATCCTGGAATCCTCACTCCGGGATGGGAACCACAGCGAATTCCCAGCGCTTCCCATTCCCGGCCCTCCGCTCCCGAAACCTCTCCAAGGTTTCTCCAAGGGCAGGGACGGGAGGAGAATTCCCGCGGGATCTTCCCGAGGAGGGTCAGGAGCGGCTGCTCCGGGACACGGAGCCCGTCCACGGCCTCGGAACCTGCGGGAGCCTCCGCAGCCGGCCCCGATCCCGTGGGAACGGCTGAAATCCATTAGGATCCCGCGGAGCCGAAGCGGAAGCTTTTTGGGAATGACTCGGCAGCGCCCGGAGCGCTTTTGGCTTTTTAGGAGCAGTTTCGATGGATTTCTGGATTTTCTTTTCCGCCGCTTTTGGGCCTCTTCCCCCTTTTAGTCCCTTTTATTTTTGGCAGCGGGGAGGGAGCAAATGGAGCCCGGATCCATTTGTGGTTTTCCAGAGGCAGCAGCGGCCGGAGCTGGGAGCCTCCGGGGCCCAGGGAATGACTCGTGTCGGGAAAAGGGAGCGGGGACAAGGGAAGGAGCAGGGATGGGATCCAGAGGGGAACGGGGATGGGGAACTGGGAAAATGGGATGGGAGACTGGGATGGGAAACTGGGAAACGGGGATGGGAGAATTGGGATGGGAGAGGGAAACTGGGATGGGAGAGGGGAATTGGGATGAGAGAATTGGAATGGGAGAGCGGAATTGGGATGGGAAACTGGGATGGGAAACTGGGAAACTGGGATAGGAAACTGGGATGGGAGAGGGGAAACTGGGATGGGAAACTGGGACGGGAGGATTGGGATGAGAAACCAGGATGGGAGAGGGGAAACTGGGATGGGAAACTGGGATGGAAGAGAGAAACTGGGATGGGAGACTGGGATGGGAGAGGGGAATTGGGATGGGAAACTGGGATGAGAGTGGGAAACTGGGATGGGAATCTGGGATGGGAAATCGGGATGGGAAACTGGGATGGCAAACTGGGAGGGGAAACTGGGATGGGAAACCAGGATGGGAGAGGGAAACTGGGATGGGAAACTGGGATGGGAGACTGGGATGGGAAAGGGAAACTGGGATAGGAAACTGGGAGGGAAACTGGGATGGGAGAAGGGAATTGGGATGGGAAACTGGGATGGGAGAGGGGAAACTGGGAGGGGGAACTGGGATGGGAGAGGGGAAACTGGGATAGGAAACTGGGAGGGAAACTGGGATGGGAGAAGGGAATTGGGATGGGAAACTGGGATGAGAGAGGGGAAACTGGGATGGGAGAGGGAAACTGGGATGGGAGAGGGGAAACTGGGATGGGAAACTGGGATGGAAATCTGGGATGGGAGAGGGAAACTGGGATGGGAAACCGGGATGGGAGAGGGAAACTGGGATGGGAAACTGGGATGGGAAACTGGGATGGGAGAGGGGAAACTGGGATGGAGAACCGGGATGAGAGTGGGGAATTGGGATGGGAGAAGGGAATTGGGATGGGAAGCTGGGATGGGAGATGGAAACCGGGATGGGGGAGAAGGGTGCTGGGATGGAGGAGCAGGACACAGGGAAAAGGAGCCGGAAATTGGGATGGAGGTGCTCCAAACCCTGCCTGCACCTGGCACGGGAACAAATCCCAGCTCCACCTCCAAACATTCCCGGAGCGGGAGAGGAGCTGTGGGATCCGGGAGCTCCGGGATCCGCCTGGACTCACCTCAGCAGGGAGCAGCGTGTTTGGGAATAAAGATCCGCGGGATTCTTCCCAGCTGGAGAAGTTCCTCTGCCTTTTCCCGGTTCCCGGGGATGCGGCAGCTGCCGCGACAGCTTGTGTTGGATCCGGCTGCTCCCGGCTTGGCTCGGGATGGAGCTGGGAAAACGGGAACAGCCTGGCAGCCGCAGCATCCCGGCGATCACATCCCAATGATCCCTGATCCGCGGAATCCTGGGGATCACATCCCAGAAATCCTTGATCTACGGCATCCCGGGGATCACATCCCAATGATCCCTGATCCACAGGATCCTAGGAAACACATCCCAGTAATCCTTGATCTACGGCATCCCGGGGATCGCATCCCAATGATCCCTGACCCATGGAATCCTGGGGATCACATCCCAGAAATCCTTGATCTACGGCATCCCGGGGATCACATCCCAATGATCCCTGACCCATGGGATTGTGGGGATCACATCCCAGAAATCCTTGATCTACGGCATCCCGGGGATTGCATCCCGATGATCCCTGATCCACGGAATCCTAGGAAACACATCCCAGAAATCCTTGATCTACAGCATCCCGGGGATTGCATCCCGATGATCTGTGATCCATGGGATCCTGGGGATCACATCCCAATGATCCCTGATCCACAGCATCCAGGAATCACACCCCAGCCATCCCCTGATCCAGGGGATCCAGGGAAACACATCCCAATGAACTCTGATCCACAGAACTCTGGGAATCACATCCCAAACATTCCTGATCCATGGAATCCAGGGAATCACACCCCAACCGTCCCAAGAGCATCCCAGGAAACCCTGCACCCCATGACCCACAGCACCCCATAACCCCACACCCCATGACCCACAGCGCCCCATAACCCTGCACCCCATAACCGAACTCTTCGTTAACCCTGCATCCCATTAACCCCAAGGGCCCCATAACCCCACACCCCATGACCCACAGTGCCCCATAACCCCACACCCCATAACACACAGTGCCCCATAGCCTGGCACCCCATAACCCACAGCTCCCCATTAACGTGGCACCCCATAACCTCACACCCCATAACCCACAGCGCCCCATAACCCCGCACTCTATTAACCCCATACCCGATAACCCCCCACACCATTAACCCCACATTCCATTAACCCTGCACCCCACAACCCCACACCCCACAACTTCACACCCCATTAACCCTGCACCCCATAATCTCACACCCCATTAACCCCGCATCCCATTGACTCCACACCCCATAACTGACAGCACCCCATAACCCTGTACTGCACAACCCACAGCGACCCATAACCCTGCACCCCACAAACCCACACCCCATTAACCCTGTACCCCATAACCTTGCACCCCATTAACCCCACACCCCATAACCCTGCATCCCATGACCACAGTGACACCCAGGCCCTGTCCCTGTGTCCCTGTGTCCCTGTGTCCCTGTGTCCCCGTGTCCCCCTGTCCCCGTGTCCCTGTGTCCCTGTCCCCGTGTCCCTGTGTCCCTGTGTCCCCATGTCCCTGTGTCCCCATGTCCCTGTGTCCCTGTCCCTGTGTCCCTGTCCCTGTCCCTGTGTCCCTGTCCCTGTCCCTGTATCCCTGTCCCTCTGTCCCCCTGTCCCCGTGTCCCTGTGTCCTTGTGTCCCTGTGTCCCTGTGTCCCCGTGTCCCTCTGTCCCTGTGTCCCCATGTCCCTCTGTCCCCGTGTCCCTGTGTCCCTCTGTCCCCGTGTCCCTGTGTCCTTGTGTCCCTGTGTCCCTGTGTCCCTGTGTCCCCGTGTTCCTGTCCCTGTGTCCCTGTGTCCCCGTGTCCCCGTGTCCCCGTGTCCCTGTGTCCCTGTGTCCCTGTGTCCCTGTGTCCCTGTGTCCCCGTGTCCCTGTGTCCCCATATCCCTGTGTCCCTCTGTCCCCATGTCCCTGTGTCCCTGTCCCTCTGTCCCTCTGTCCCTGTGTCCCTGTCCCTGTGTCCCCGTGTCCCTGTGTCCCTGTGTCCCTGTCCCCGTGTCCCCGTGTCCCTGTCCCCGTGTCCCTGTCCCATCCCTGTCACCCCCTGTCCCACAGGGAATTCCCCGTCTCCTTCTCCCTGCAGGAATCCCCCCGGACACGGGACCCGACTTTTCCAGGACTTTTCCAGGAACTCTTCCCTGTCCCTCGTCACCCGCACGGCTCCCAAAAATCCCCGGGAAGCGGGAGAAGGAGCACAGCGGGGGACACAGCAGGACAAGTGCCACCTCCTGTCACCTCCTGTCACCCCCTGGATTTGGGAAGGCCCCCGGGGAAGCTCCCAGGGGAGCTCATTCCATGCGGAATATCCAACCATTCCCAGCCCCTGGAGCCGTCCCTCGGGGGGCGGCGACGGGAGGAGCCCCGGAGAGCTTCGGAATTCCCTGGCTGGAATTCCCTGGCCGGAATTCCCCGGGGATGGCGTCAGGACAATTGTCCCCTGGTCTCGGGTGACAGCAGCTGGCCCGGCCTGTCCCGCGGCTGGAAAACAACATTCCCTGCTCCATCCCGAAATCTGGGCCGCGGGAAAAGCGGGAATTCTGCCCCCGTCCCACCCGCAGCTCCGGGATCCCGAAATCAGCAGGACACGGAGCGGCTGGAGACATTCCAGAGGGGAACACGGAGCTGCTCCGGGAGCTGGGAGAGCTGGGAATGCGCAGCTGGATCGGGGAAGGATCCAGGGAATCCTGGGAGCTGCTTCCAGAGTTTTCCAGGAGAGCTGGGATTTGGGAAAGGGCTGGAGGGGCGGGAGGCAGGGAATGGAATTCCCAGTGGGAAAGGGGAGATTGGGTGGGATCTTGGGCTGGAATTCCAGGCTGGTCCGGAATTCCCGGAGAATCCCTGTCAGTGTCCAAGGAAAGGGTGGATGGGATGGGATTGGATGGGATAAAGGGATGGGATAACGGGATGGGATAACGGGATGGGATAACGGGGTGGGATAACGGGATGGGATAACAGGATGGGATAACGGGATGGGATAATGGGATGGGATAACGGGATGGGATTGGATGGGATAACGGGATGGGATAACGGGGTGGGATAACGGGATGGGATAACAGGATGGGATAACGGGATGGGATAATGGGATGGGATAACGGGATGGGATAACGGGATGGGATAACAGGATGGGATAATGGGATTGGATTGGATGGGATAACAGGGTGGGATAACGTGATGGGATAACGGGATGGGATAACGGGGTGGGATAACGGGGTGCAGGTGCAGACTCTGCTCTGGGGCAGGGTTGGGATTTGATCTTTGGGATCTGTTCCAGGGTTAGGATTTGATATTTGGGATTTGATCTTTGGGATCTGTTCCCAGAGTCAGGATTTGATCTTTGGAATCTGTTCCAGAGCTGGGATTTGATCTCTGGGATCTGTTCCAGGGTTGGGATGTGTTCTTTGGGATCTCTTCTTTGGGATTTGACCTTTGGGATCTGTTCCCAGAGCTGGGATTTGATCTCTGGGATCTGTTCCAGGGTTGGGATTGGATCTTTGGGATTGGATCTTTGGGATCTGTTCTTTGGGGTTCCATCTTTGGGATCTGTTCCAGAGCTGGGATTTGATCTTTGGGAACTATCCCAGAGCCAGGATTGGATCTCTGGGATCTGTCCCAGAGTTGGGATTTGATATTTGAGATACGATCTTTGGGGTCTGTCCCAGAGTTAGGATTTGATCTTTGGAATCTGTTCCAGAGCTGGGATTTGATCTTTGGGAACTATCCCAGAGCCAGGATTTGATCTCTGGGATCTGTCCCAGGGTTAGGATTTGATCTTTGGGATCGGATCTTTGGGATCTGTTCTTTGGGACCCGATCTCTGGGACCTGTTCCCTCCGGGGACCCTGCTCCGGGGGGGACACATCCCCGAACCACCCCCTCCCTCCTCTCCTCGGGGGCTCCGCGGGGGCTCGGCCGGTGCTGAAGGACAGCTCCGCCCCCTCCCTCCTCCTCCTCCTCCTCCATCCCTCCCAATCCCTCCTCCCTCTCCCCATCCCTCCTCCCTCTCCCATCCCTCCTCCCGCTCCTCCGCCGCTTCCCCGCCGTCTCCGCTCCCCCGGCCGCTGCCCGCCCGCCGCCGCCGCCGCCATGCCCCAGCCGGCCCCGCCGCCGCCCGCAGCCGCCGCCGCCGGCGCACCATGAAGCGGCAGAACGTGCGGACGCTGGCGCTCATCGTCTGCACCTTCACCTACCTGCTGGTGGGAGCCGCCGTCTTCGACGCGCTCGAGTCCGAGGCGGAGACGGCGGAGAAGCGGCGGCTGGAGGCCAAGAGCCGGGAGCTGAGCAGAAAGTACAACCTGAGCGCCGAGGGCTACGGGGAGCTGGAGCGGCTGGTGCTCAAGCTCAAGCCGCACAAGGCCGGCGTGCAGTGGAAATTCGCCGGATCCTTCTACTTCGCCATCACCGTCATCACCACCATAGGTGAGGGGGTCGCGGGGGGGGTGTTTTCCTCTCCTCCGCACCGGGAGCAGCCGGGAAAGCGCCCGGGAGTGCCCCCGGAGGGCTCCCGGAGGGAGCGGGGAGAAGCGGGAGCTCGGCGCTGGAGCGGCGCGGGGCTTTCCTCAGCCGACGGGCGTGCCGGGGGGATCGGGGGGATCCCGGTGTGTCCTGTCCCGGAGGGATCGGGCTGATCCCGCTCTCTCCTGTCCCGGTGGGATCGGGGGGATCCCGGTCTGTGCCGTGCCGGGGGGGATCGGGGGTGATCCCAGTCTCTCTCATCCCGGGGGGATCGGGGTGATCCCGCTCTCTCTCCAGTCCCGGTGGGAATGAGGTGATCCCGGTGTGTCCTGTCCCGGTGGGATCGGGGTGATCCCGGTCTGTGCCGTGCCGGGGGGATCGGGGTGATCCCGGTGTGTCCTGTCCCGGTGGGATTGGGGTGATCCCGGTCTCTCTCATCCTGGTGGGATCGGGGTGATCCCGGTGGGATTGGGGTGATCCCGGTCTCTCCAGTCCCAGTGGGATCGGGGCGATCCCGCTCTCTCTCCAGTCCCGGTGGGATCGGGGTGATCCCGGTCTGTGCCGTGCCGGGGGGATCGGGGTGATCCCGGTGTGTCCTGTCCCGGTGGGATTGGGGTGATCCCGGTCTGTCTCATCGTGGTGGGATGGGGGTGATCCCGGTGGGATTGGGGTGATCCCGGTCTCTCCAGTCCCAGTGGGATCGGGGCGATCCCGCTCTCTCTCCAGTCCCGGTGGGATCGGGGTGATCCCGGTCTCTCTCATCCTGGTGGGATCGGGGTGATCCCGGTCTGTGCTGTCCCAGTGGGATCGGGGTGATCCCGGTCTGTGCTGTCCCGGTGGGATCGGGGTGATCCCGGTGTGTCCTATCCCGGTGGGATCGGGATGATCCCGGTCTGTGCTGTCCCGGTGGGATCGGGGTGATCCCGGTGTGTGCTGTCCCGGTGGGATCGGGGTGATCCCGGTGTGTGCTGTCCCAGTGGGATCGGGGTGATCCCGGTCTGTGCCGTGCCGGTGGGATCGGGGTGATCCCGCTCTCTCTCCAGTCCCGGTGGGAATGGGGTGATCCCGGTCTGTGCGGTGCCCGTGGGATCGGGGTGATCCCGGTGTGTCCTGTCCCGGTGGGATTGGGGCAATCCCGCTCTCTCTCCTGTCCCAGTGGAATTGGGGTGATCCCGGTCTGTTTTATCCCAGTGGGATCGGGGTGATCTCGGTGTGTCCTGTCCCGGTGGGATCGGGGTGATCCCGGTGTGTCCTGTCCCGCTGGGATCGGGGTGATCCCGGTGGGATCGGGGTGATCCCTCTGCCGGGATTCCCAAGCTTCCCATCCCGGTGGAACCAGGGCGATCCCTCTGCCCCGATTCCTAAATCTCCCATCCCGATGGGATCAGGGCGATCCCTCAGCCCGGACCCGCCTCTCTCCCATCCCTTGGGATCGGGGCGATCCCTCCCCGGCACCTCCAGCACCGGGAAAAACATGTCCGGACCCGCCTCTCTCCCATCCCTCGGGATCCGGACAATCCCTCTACCCAGATTCCCAAGTTTCCCATCCCCTGGGATCGGGGCAATCCCTCTGCCCGGATTCCCAAGTTTCCCATCCCCTGGGATCGGGGCGATCCCTCTGCCCAGATTCCCAAATCTCTCATCCTTTGGGATCAGGACGATCCCTCTGCCCGGATTCCCTCTCTCCCATCCCTTGGGATCAGGACAATCCCACTGCCCAGATTCCCAAATCTCTCATCCCTTGGGATCAGGACGATCCCTCTGCCCGGATTCCCAAACCCCGCATCCTTTGGGATCGGGGCCATTCCCGGTCCCAAATCCCCAATCCCGCAGCTCCGTGACTTCCCCTCCTCTCCCAGGGGGAAATCCCGGCCCGACCCCCGGGATCGGGGAATTCCCGGGGCCGGGATTCTCCGGGATGTTCCCGAGTCACCTCTGGAGCCCCGGACCCCTGCGGGACCCCGGCCCGCGGGAAGGGGACAGGGACACGACCCTATAGGATCCATAGGGACAGGGATGTGTCCCTATAGGATCCATGGATCCATGGGCACAGGGACGTGTCCCTATAGGATCCATGGGGACAGGGACATGACCCTATAGGATCCATGGGGTCAGGGATGTGTCCCTATGGGATCCATGGGGACAGGGATGTGTCCCTATAGGATCCATGGATCCATGGGGACAGGGACGTGTCCCTATAGGATCCATGGGGACAGGGATGTGTCCCTATGGGATCCGTGGGCACAGGGATGTGTCCCTATAGGATCCATGGGCACAGGGATGTGTCCCTATAGGATCCATAGGGACAGGGACGTGTCCCTATAGGATCCATGGGGACAGGGACGTGTCCCTATAGGATCCATGGATCCATGGGCACAGGGACGTGTCCCTACAGGATCCATGGGGACAGGGATGTGTCCCTATGGGATCCATGGGGACAGGGACGTGTCCCTATAGGATCCATGGGCACAGGGACGTGTCCCTATAGGATCCATGGGGACAGGGATGTGTCCCTATAGGATCCATGGGGACAGGGATGTGTCCCTATGGGATCCATGGGGACAGGGACGTGTCCCTATAGGATCCATGGGCACAGGGACGTGTCCCTATAGGATCCATGGGGACAGGGACGTGTCCCTATAGGATACATGGATACATGGGGACATGGATGTGTCCCTATAGGATCCATAGGGACAGGGACGTGTCCCTATGGGATCCATGGGGACAGGGACGTGTCCCTATAGGATCCATGGGCACAGGGACGTGTCCCTATAGGATCCATGGGGACAGGGACGTGTCCCTATAGGATCCATGGGCACAGGGACGTGTCCCTATAGGATCCATGGGCACAGGGACGTGTCCCTATAGGATCCATGGATCCATGGGCACAGGGACATGTCCCTATGGGATCCATGGGGACAGGGACGTGTCCCTATAGGATCCATGGATCCACGGGGACAGGGACGTGTCCCTATAGGATCCAGGGGACAGGGATGTGTCCCTACAGGATCCATGGGGACAGGGACGTGTCCCTATAGGATCCATGGGGACAGGGACGTGTCCCTATAGGATCCATAGGGACAGGGATGTGTCCCTACAGGATCCATGGGGACAGGGATGTGTCCCTATAGGATCCATGGATCCATGGGCACAGGGATGTGTCCCTATGGGATCCATGGGCACAGGGGCGTGTCCCTATAGGATCCATGGGCACAGGGATGTGTCCCTATGGGATCCATGGGCACAGGGACGTGTCCCTATAGGATCCATGGGCACAGGGACGTGTCCCTATAGGATCCATGGGGACAGGGATGTGTCCCTATGGGATCCATGGGCACAGGGACGTGTCCCTATAGGATCCATGGGCACAGGGATGTGTCCCTATAGGATCCATGGGGACAGGGACGTGTCCCTATAGGATCCATGGGGACAGGGACGTGTCCCTATAGGATCCATGGGGACAGGGACATGTCCCTATAGGATCCATGGGCACAGGGACGTGTCCCTATAGGATCCATGGGGACAGGGACGTGTCCCTATAGGATCCATGGATCCATGGGCACAGGGACGTGTCCCTATAGGATCCATGGGGACAGGGACGTGTCCCTATGGGATCCATGGATCCATGGGCACAGGGATGTGTCCCTATAGGATCCATAGATCCATGGGGACAGGGACGTGTCCCTACAGGATCCATGGATCCATGGGCACAGGGACGTGTCCCTACAGGATCCACGGGCACAGGGATGTGTCCCTATAGGATCCATGGGGACAGGGACGTGTCCCTATAGGATCCATGGGCACAGGGACGTGTCCCTATAGGATCCATGGGGACAGGGATGTGTCCCTATAGGATCCATGGGGACAGGGATGTGTCCCTATGGGATCCATGGGGACAGGGACGTGTCCCTATAGGATCCATGGGCACAGGGACGTGTCCCTATAGGATCCGTGGGGACAGGGACGTGTCCCTATGGGATCCATGGATCCATGGGCACAGGGACGTGTCCCTATGGGATCCATGGGGACAGGGATGTGTCCCCACCCTGCCAGGCTCTCCCGCGGGTGTCACCGCTGTCCCCACGCTCGAGGGTGTCCCCAGCCCTGACCCCACCCCGGGAAGCGTCACTGGGGGTGGCACCTTTGGGACCGACCGCATTGTCACCCCCTGTCAGCACATTGTCACCACAGTGTCACCGCAGTGTCACCACAGTGTCACCACACTGTCACCCACAGTGTCACCCACAGTGTCAACCACACTGTCACCCACAGTGTCACCCGCAGTGTCACCCACAGTGTCACCCCACTGTCACCCGCAGTGTCACCCACAGTGTCACCACATTGTCACCACAGTGTCACCACAGTGTCACCGCACTGTCACCCACAGTGTCACCACAGTGTCACCGCACTGTCACCCACAGTGTCACCGCAGTGTCACCCACAGTGTCACCCACAGTGTCACCGCAGTGTCACCCACAGTGTCACCCACAGTGTCACCACAGTGTCACCACAGTGTCACCACAGTGTCACCCACAGTGTCACCCACAGTGTCACCACAGTGTCACCACAGTGTCACCCCCGTGTCACCACAGTGTCACCCACAGTGTCACCACTGTGTCACCGCATTGTCACCACAGTGTCACCGCATTGTCACCACAGTGTCACCACAGTGTCACCCACAGTGTCACAACAGTGTCACAACAGTGTCACCACAGTGTCACCCACAGTGTCACCCCCTGTCACCACATTGTCACCACAGTGTCACCACAGTGTCACCGCATTGTCACCACAGTGTCACCCACAGTGTCACCACAGTGTCACCACAGTGTCACCCACAGTGTCACAACAGTGTCACAACAGTGTCACCACAGTGTCACCCACAGTGTCACCACATTGTCACCACAGTGTCACCACAGTGTCACCTCCTGTCACCCATAGTGTCACCACAGTGTCTCCCACAGTGTCACCACATTGTCACCACAGTGTCACTCACAGTGTCACCCACAGTGTCACAACAGTGTCACCACAGTGTCACCGCAGTGTCACCGCAGTGTCACCGCAGTGTCACCCATAGTGTCACCCACATTGTCACCCCTCTGTCATGGCACTGTCACCCTCTGTCACCCCTCTCGCCTTTGTGTCCCCTCCAGGGGTGGCCGGGGTCACCCGATGTCCCCTGGTCCCCAAACCCAGCGCCTTGAGGGGTGGGGACACAGAGAGGGGACAGAGAGGGACAATGAGGGGACAGAGAGGGGACAGTGAGGAGACAGAGAGGGGACAGCGAGGGGACAGAGAGGGGACAGAGAGGGGACAGTGAGGGGACAATGAGGGGACAATGAGGGGACAGTGAGGGGACAGAGAGGGGACAGTGAGGGGACAGTGAGGGACAGTGAGGGGACAGTGAGGGACAATGAGGGGACAGAGAGGGGACAATGAGGGGACACAGAGGGGACAGTGAGGGGACAGAGAGGGGACAGTGAGGGGACAGTGAGGGACAATGAGGGGACAGAGAGGGGACAATGAGGGGACACAGAGGGGACAGTGAGGGGACAGAGAGGGGACAGTGAGGGGACAGTGAGGGACAATGAGGGGACAGAGAGGGGACAATGAGGGGACACAGAGGGGACAGTGAGAGGACAGTGAGGGGACAGAGAGGGACAGTGAGGGGACACAGAGGGGACAGTGAGGGGACAGTGAGGGGACAGTGAGGGGACAGTGAGGGGACACTGAGGGACAGTGAGGGACAGTGAGGGGACAGTGAGGGGACAGAGAGGGGACAGAGAGGGGACACAGAGGGGACAGAGAGGGGACAGTGAGGGACAGTGAGGGGACAGTGAGGGGACAGTGAGGGGACACTGAGGGACAGTGAGGGACAGTGAGGGACAGTGAGGGGACAGAGAGGGGACAGAGAGGGACAGAGAGGGGACAGAGAGGGGACAGA
>NW_026690171.1:0-17442 GCF_015227805.2 Hirundo rustica
TTTTTTTTTTTTTTTTTTTTTTAAGTTGAACTCGTTTCAGGTTTTTCATACCAAAGGATAAGAAGATTCTTCCCTCAAATGAAAGTAACAACGGTTCTAAAGAAGAGTGTTTACCAAAGTGGCACGTTTGACCAAGTGCAAACAGGTGAAAATAGACTAATAATGCTCAGCCTTTAACAGCTCTGTCCTCGCCCTGTGCAAAACAAAACAAAACAAAAATTTCAAAATTCCTAGTCATAGAGAATAACGGATTGGGTTCGGGATTTTTGCCCTTTGGTTTTGCTAAGTGAGAGAAGGAAAATGCTCGGGCGACATATTCAGGGGCAAATTGTTTAGAGCTTGACCCAAAGATGCTGTATACAGATGGACCTGAGCTTCCTATCATCAGAAGCGTTGTGAAGAAACACGAGATCCTGCTGACAGCACTTTAAGGAACAATTAGGCAAACAGTAGTTTGTCAGTAACTTTATTTCTTTTTTTAGAAAATCGCATGACAAACTGGAACCAAGACCAAAGTACTGTATCCACTGTACATCGTTCATTAGAAAACAAACATACATCACATTTGTATTCTACCAAACAGAGAGTGTATTTCCTTTAAAATTATATAGTGCGTGCTTTTAGAGTCATGCTTTTTAATATTTATTTTACATTTGTTACTCAAATATTATCTGCTATAAATAATTGCAACTTGATCAAATGGTGCACCTGTTATGCGAACCTCTTCCGTGCTGCAAGAGTGGCTTCTTGTCGCCAGTTTTTTCTCAGTCTTTCCAAAAAGCTGTTGGTATTGCTTTATTAGGACCCGAGCAAACACAGGTGAGGTGTCAAATAAAGTGTACAGGTGCCAGGGGCGCTTGCAGACCCGGGTCTGCTGCTGAGCTGCACGACTCAGACCGCTGGAACGAGTGATGGGAGAGCGCATAGAAAAAAAATCGTTTCCAAAAGGCACAATTTTCTCGACACAAAGGTACAATAAAAATATATGGCCACTGAAATGCGGGCGGCTCTCGGGATGCAGTGCCTGCCCAGCGGGATCCCGGGCTCGCCAGGGTTTCGCCCTCCCGCCCCTGTCCCGGCACCGCAGCTGCAGCGCCAGGGGCGATGCAGCGGAGGGAACTCGGGGCCGCCCGCGCACCCCTGCCCGCCCCGCCGGCGGCTCTGCCCGCCAGCCCGCGCTCCTCCGGACACGGCCTCCCGTGGGACCGCCCCGCGAGCCCAGAGTAACAGGGAGGGGGGGCTGCAGCGCTCCCCTCACCCCCGCCCCGCCCCGGTCGCATCCCGCATCACTGCTCGCGGTGCCGGCTGCAGCTCTCCTGGTCGCTCTGGTCGTCGGTGAAGCAGACGTCCACGTCGCTCTCGTTGTCAGTCTTTTGCTCCTGCTCGGGCTGCGCGTAGCCAGAGTCACTCTTGTCCTCGGCCGCCTTGCCGAGGCTCTGCCCCGGGTGCCGGGATTTGACGTGCCGCTCCAGGTCGCGGCGCCGCACCAGCACCTTGCCGCAGTACTCGCAGCGGTAGGGCGTGTTGCCCTCGGCGTGCAGGCGGATGTGTTTGTTGAGATTGCTGGGATCCCCGAAGGGCCGCAGACAGACCTTGCACTTAAGCGGCTTGTAGCCGGTGTGAGTCCGCATGTGGATTTTCAGCCCGTACTTGCGGGAGTACAGCTTCCCGCAGTACAGGCACAGGTGCCCGGTCTTGGGTTTCCCTCCGGCCGCCCCGGCCGCCCCCGCCGGCAGCGCCTCCAGCCTCCCTCGGCCTTTCTCGGCCGCCAGCTCGGAGAGCTGCTGCGTGTGCATGGCGATCTCCCGGTCGATGCTGGCCAGCGAGCCCAGCTCTGCGGCGTGGAGACCCGCCGCCGGTCCCGCGAAGTACGACACCGACTCGGGGTACTTGAGGAGGCCGCCGAGGTGCAGCTTCAGCGGGTAGTAGGGCGCGGCCCCGTAGAGCAGCTCCCCGTTGTAGACGGTGAGCGGCATCACCGGCAGCCCGCACTCCCCCGCGTACGCCTTCAGCCCCTCGAAGGGCGGCAGCGCGAAGCGCTCCAGGGCCCCGCCGGGCAGCGGCGGGTAGCGGGCGGGCGGCAGCGCGGGCCGCGGGCAGCCCCCGCTCCACCTGCCGGAAGGCCGAGGCCTCCTCCAGCGGCGACAGGAGCGGGAAGGCGCGCAGCCCGCCGCCACAAGCCAGCCCCGCCGCCGCTGCCTGCGGGGCGGCCTCCCCCGGCAGCGCTCCGCACTTAGGCGGCGCCTCGGCGGCGGCACGTCCCGCCTTCAGTCCCCCAGCAGTTTGGAGAAGCCGAGGGCGGCGGCGCTCCGCGCCTCTTCCCGCAGCGAGCCGGCGGGGCGGAAGGCCGAGCGCGCCCCGGGGCACAGCGCCAGCCCGTTGCCGCCCGCTGGCCCCAGCAGCGGCCCCGGCCCGCGGGCGGCCCCCACGCTCATGTCCAGGGCGCGCTCCTGCTCCTCCTTGCCCGTCGCCCGCTTAGGCAGCGCCGGCTTGGCGAGCGGCGGGGAGGCGGCGACGGCCTCCCGCTTGACGGCCTCCCGAGGGCCGCAGCCGGGCGGCGGGTGGCCGCGCAGCGAGGCGGGCCGGCGGCTCCTTGGGGGGCAGGCCGAAGGCTGTGGCAGCGGGCCGGCCGTGGTCGTGATGGGGGAAGGGCCGGCCGTGGCTCAGAGCGCAGTGGAAGTGGACGTGGGCCTTGAGGCTGTTGGGGTACTTGAAGGTCCTCCAGCAGTACCAGCAGATGTACCGCTCCTCCCCTGCGGAGGCAAGCGGAGGGACCCGTCAGCGGCGGCCGCGCATCCCCGCGCATCCCCGCGCATCCCCGCGCCTCCCCGCGCTCCCTCCGCCTCGTCCCGCCCCCGCCGCGCTGTGCTGCGGAGCGGAGCGGTGCGGGCGCTGCCCGGTCCGGGCTCAGCTCCCGCGAGCGGGGCGCCGTAGGGCCGAGGGGAGCAGCTGCTGCCGCGAGTCGTCTGTCGGAGGGCCCATCTGTTGGCGTTTGCAGAGGAGGTAGCGTATGTCAGGGAGTCGGCTGCACCGAACAAAGGCCAATCTAATGATCGTGAGCCCCTCATTACGCGGCGAGACAATATCCGATATGTATGGGCCATATGTAATCGTTCCCTTTCAAAGGACAATGCCCTTTGTGCCCCGTCCCATTTCGTCTTCTCTCAAGCGGAACAGACCTCGGTGGCCGCGGCTTTGGTGGCTGCCCGGCATCGCAGCGGCTCAGACTCCGCTTTCCCCCTCCTGGCAAGCAGGGTACTCCCAAGGAGGAGCATCTCCCCAGCTCCGACTGTGAAACGCCTACTCTGTGGCCACCTGTCTGTTTAGGAATCTTCCTTCCTTCCTTCCTTCCTTCCTTCCTTCCTTCCTTCCTTCCTTCCTTCCTTCCTTCCTTCCTTCCTTCCTTCCTTCCTTCCTTCCTTCCTTCCTTCCTTCCTTCCTTCCTTCCTTCCTTCCTTCCTTCCTTCCTTCCTTCCTTCCTTCCTTCCTTCCTTCCTTCCTTCCTCTCCCCACTTTAATCCTTTCTTTCATTTCCCTTTCTTCTTCCCCTCTTCCTTCTCTCCACTGATAAGCCCCTGGATTTCCCTTTTGGCTCTTGCCCACCCTGACCCGTCCCCAGCTGACCCTCACTCCACAGTTTAATGCACAGAAACACCTAAGGTGAGGCCAAGTGCCTCAAGGAAATGAGAGCCCGCTCCAGGCCTGGGAGCAGCTCCTCACGTTTCAGGGAATCCCGTGGGGGATGACGGGGACGAGACCTTGTATCGTGCCCCGTGTCCGTCGGGGCGCCCGGGGAGGGCGGGTCGCCGGGGTGGATGCGATGGTCGTGGCCAGCCTCCCGAGACGGCTTTTGACAGGGATCAGCCGATGTCCGCTTCGGGTGGAAAACGGAAACCTCGCACTCCGCGGGAAACTCGTGCGCGGACTCGCGTGGAAGCATCGCACGCTGTTGAGTATCTCGCCGCCTGCGTCCTCGCTGCCGTGCGCAGCCTTTCCTCGCTAGCCGTGGAGAGGCGGTCCCGGGATCCGCAGCATTGTGAAGGCGTTGGACGCTGGTTTTCGCCCCGTCGAGGAGGGAGAGAGACGGGACTGTGTCTGCCCGGGCCCCGGAGAGACAGCAGCCACGGGAGGAGGAACCACGGTGGCAGTCCCACTGCCGTGCATCGGAAAGCGGGTAAAGAAGCGGTACGGATGGAAAGGATTACGTACACGGACCGCCACGGACTGCCTTGCGCTGTCTTCGTTTTCCGGAGCAGGTCTCTTTAGCGGAGCGACTGGGCCCTGGTTTCCTCGGCAAAAGATGGCCGGGATTGGTTCCCGACCGCCACTGAGCCCGGCCCGGCGCTTCCCCGGCTCAGCTCCAGCTCAGCCTCAACAAAACGGCTCGAGGAAAAAAAAAAAAAAAAAAAAAAAAAAAAAAAAAAAAAAAAAAAAAAAAAAAAACTCTTTCTCACTACGGTGACCCAAATTAAAGGGGTCAAACACAGAAAAAATCCAAAATTTTGATTTGGTTTGGGGTTTTTTTCTTTTCGTTAAAAAAAAAAAAATCTCCGAATGTCTTCTGCTGTCTTTTTTCCAGTTGGTGGGGGTTTGGGACTTTAGATTGATTTTTCGGCTTTTTTTTTTTTTTTTTTTTTTTTTTTTTTCCCAGCACACCATCATTTTAAAAGAAGAGCACTTCAACATGCTGATACGTTTTTTTTCCTGAGTCTGTGTTAATCAGTCTGGAAACTGTGGGGGCGAAGACACAGCAGATCCCTAGGGTCACTTTGCAAATCAGCCTTGTTTCGACGGGGCGAGGAAGATGCCGCACGCTGGGAGCCTCTTGCAGCCCTGAGCTCTCTTTCGTTTTTTCCCCCGAGTAGCCCTGGTACTCGTCCGCAGCAGAGGCTGTTGGAGAGGAGCGTGGCACAACCCAGCCTCGTGCCCTCCCTGCTACCGAAACTTCGCCAGGCTTTTCGAGGTGGTGACCCTCGGCAGACCCATGGCCTCACTGCCCTTCGACGCGGCGACGTGACCAAGAGTTTCTTCTCCGGGTGTAGTTTTCGTACAAGGAGGGGTTTGAGCTCTTGCACAAGTCCCGAGTAGATGAGATATAATAGCCAGAGCCCGGCTTTCCCGCAGCCATCCCTTCGGGCCGGACCCTGGTCACCTTGCGGAGTGGCCAGCCGTGACGGGGGGAAGGGGCAGCCCCTGCCCGGATCGTGCACTCGCTCCCTTCCCGGGGACACCGCCGAGCTGAAGGATCTTCTGCGTCAAACTGGAGAGGCTGGGGTTCCCTCATCTCCCGCGGAGCGGGCTCTGCCCGAGGGGAATGCCCACAGGCAGCTGCAGCCACCGACGCCCCAGGGAGCGTCCCTCCGACCCAGAACCAGCGGGAGGGGCTGGCCGCCGCCAGAGAAGCCCGACGAGTGAACGCTGCTGAAGTGTTTCGTCTTTTTTTCCGTCGCTTTTTTTTTTTTTTTTTTTTTTTTTTTAAATGTGCTGCCACCTTATTATTTTGTTAACACCGGTGTAATTCCAGCTGAGAATAGGTTTGCCGTCCCAGACGGGTGTCCTCCCCTTCCCAACATCTTTGGATATCCTGATCTCAGTGTGATTTGACGCCGACTTAAACTTTTAGCTAATGTATTCTAATTTACAGGCACTGCCCAGTACTGCCCAGTTTTCACTTGGCTATGTGAATCCACCCGCAAGAGAACCTGAAAAGAGTCTCTGAAACTCTGAGCGCGGAAGGTAAACCCGACGTTTTTTAGAAACTACTGAGCTAATTTGCTGTCTCGCGCACCAACTATAGCGATGTTTCACAGAAACCCCATTTGCCTATGAGAGAATCATTAAATCGGGCCGATGACGGAACAGCTCGACGCACGGGGGCCTTTCCATACGCTACCGAGTTAATAGATCACCCTTTAAATGTAAGCAGATGGAGACTTAGTTTAAAGGGTGGTAGGTTAAATTCACTGCAGCTGTACTGGCATTTATTTTTCTGAGGGCCCAGTTTTGCCTACCGCTGTTTGAGCTCCCATCAAAGGTGTCAGTTAAAGAGCGTTTGTTTTGTTTCATTTAATTTGGTTGATCTGAAATGAGCGCCCGCATCTATACCTTTCTCGTCGTGCGTCGGCGTGGCCGTGACGGGGATGTCAAACCACTGCGCCAGAGGGTTGGAGTACCAGACGGTGAGCTCCTCTCCCGGCTGGACATCTCGCAGCGCCCGGTAGAAAATCTGGAGAGGGAAGAAAGGAAACTTCTTCAGGAGGCTTGAGAGGGGAGGCAAGTGGCGGAAAGAGGCTCCATGCCAGCCTGGTGCCGCGAGTGGGGTACCTGTCCTCCTGGCAGATCCGCAACAGCCTCCAGTGTCTGCTCTTGGGAGTTTCGGGCAGCTCGGATTAACCCTATCCATTCCAGAGCTGAGCTCCCGGCTTCATCCACTAATTCCCCTCTGACCATCCGCACCTGGAAAATAGGCGGCACTGCTGTCATTTTCACGTGAAACGAAACACAAAAAGAGCAAAAAGCTTACCCGGCCCCCTGCCTGCCCGCTCTGCCTGGCCCGTGGAGCTGCTTCCCCACACTAGGCAGGGGGCTGAGCATCGCAGCTGAAAGCAGAGGCCAGAGCATCTCTTTTGCCGACTGGTTAATGCTTTCATCCTCCCTCACCTCTGGGTAGGACATTCCCCGGCTCGCAGGTGCCTTGGGAGAGATGCGGCTGCCCTAGCGGGGGTTGCAGCTCTCTAGGATAAAGATGGAAGACCCTGTGCCCGGCGAGGGGAATCGAGATTTTTCGCTTGGGTCGCATTGATCCAAATACACCTTGTCCAATCGCAGCTGTTACATTTCGCTTAACGTTTCGATATACTAAATGGCCAGGCACGATTTTTTTTTTTTTTTTTTTTTTTTTTTTTTTTTTTTTTTTTTTAAGGGTTTGTGCAATCTCTGAGTCCGTGCAAAAGCATTGCGACATGCAGGACTTGTCGGGAGGGGGGAAGGGGAAGGGAGAAGATTCTGCTTAGCTACAAAGTCCCTGTAGCCCCATACTTCATAATCTGCTTGCCCATACAAAGAGAAAATGAAGTGCCCATTCCCTGAATGACCGTGCAATAAAAGTCATCGTAACAAAGCAGTCTAAAGCGAGAAACCAAGGGAGCCAGATGAGAAATAAATTTGAGTGGGCTGGCAGAGCGTTTAAAAACAATTAAAGTGCATTAAAAATCAGAGCGGAACGCGTGAGCCGCGGCTGCCCGGGGGGCGAAAGGAGGGGTCTCGTCCGCAGCCCCCTGAAGAGCCTGATGGACGGGGCGAGAGCCCTTCGCCGCCTCCTCCTCGCTCCTTCGCTCGGACATGGGCTGACCCCGAAGCCGATAGCCGGGTGGCCGTCATCCCTCCCGCTCCGGCTGTGCGGGGTGTTTGGAGCTCCGGGGTGGGGGAGGGAGGTCCCCCCGAGGCTCTGGGGGGAGGTCGAGCTGGGCTGGGCTGCCCCGACGCCTGAGACCCGCACCCCGACGCTGTCTCCGAGGTAGCCCCGGCCCTCTCGCCCTACACTCCCTTCAGGCCCAAGCCAAAGGACTCTAGGCCGGGAAGAGGGATTGGGGGACAGGAACCCGAGCCAAACGCAGAAATAAGTCGGTGCGTCTGCCTCTGCCCTGCTCGTTCCCGGGACAAAACCCGAGGGCTGTGACAGCCTCATGCCCCCGCCTCGCCGGGGCTCAAGGAGCGAGGAGCCAGCTGTGGCACGTCCTGGCTCTACCAAGGAAGGGGCAATGCCCCAATGATCGGAGTCCCAGGTGGCGGGGGCTGGGTGGCGAGACCAGGGCCCTCCGACACCTGGCACGGGGCTCAGGCGACGCTTCCAGCACGTCTATGTCCAAGGCGGGAGCGCGTCCGCTCCTCCGGGAGAGCCCCCGCATCCTCTGGCCTCGCCCGGAGCCCGGCCGGGCTGGGGGCCCCGACGCTGGGGAGCGGGGGGAGAGGGCACGGCCGGGCAGGCTTTCCTGGCAAAACCACGGGGAGACATCTCAGGACGTTCTGGAAACGCTTCCCTTTGCTTTCCTGGCTCGCTCTAAGAAGGGAGGATCGAAGAGAGACGGGGAAGAGCAACCTCTTCTCCCAAAGCCGGCTTCCCCCGAGTCAACGAATAATCAAGGTCCAGCGGTGCAGGAGAGACCGTAGGAAAATACCTTTTTTTTGGGTCCTGGCTCCTTGCGGTCTGACAGGTACTTGCCCAGTTTGAAGGTGCCCGGCACAGGACCCAGGCGCAGCCCAGCCGGGATGCAGCTCTCCGCGCTGACGCTGATGGCCGGAGCCCTGCCGGTTTGCATCTCTGCCGCTGGGTGTGAGCGCTCGGGAACCCCAACTACTTAAGGGGGCCGGAGTGACAGCGGCAGGCGGCGGGAGGATGAGCACAGGCGTATCTCCGCCCGCAGAGTGACGCGGCGCTGTGGGGACGCCGGCTTTTCAACGGGAGCAGGAGGGGTACCCCTTGGCAGGGGGATGCTCTGGGGCGCAGAGTTTGGTGAGAGAGTTTGGCTCCTCGAGCAGCTGCGGAGTCCCATCCAAGAGGGTCACATGGAGCCTTTCCCTAACCCTCCTGCATAATCAGGCGGAGTGAATGGCTGGCAGACAATGGGCCAGGCGACCTTCCCATTCCTAAAAATCCAATTTGTCAAGGGCAAAGAAAAGGCGCTGGTGAATCAAAGGTCTGGAGGGACCATTAATCCTCAGCATGGGGTATTGTCCCCGAGACAGTTACGATATTTTAAGTGACAAATCCACTGTATAATTTCTCCATAAATTTTACTTCCTTTTATTGTTCCTCGACAAACCAGTTTTGGAAAATAAGTGACTATTTTAAGTCTACTTGGCTGAGCCTTTTGAGGTTTAATATACTTCAAAGATTTTTAATTCTCTTCCCTTGGCTTTATTGTAAAGGAGATTAAACAAAGAGATGGGGAATGTTTTGAGGACTTGTTAACTTCTATTGATTCCCGGCGTGTGCCATACAGAAATTGGGCAGGTACTTGATGGGAAAACACCAGAAAATACCTACACTTTTTTTTTTTTTTTTTTTTTTTTTTTTTTTTAAGAACGACCATATTACCATTTCAGTGGTTTGGTTTCAGGCCAGTAATCTGTTTCAGAAGAGCTTTGATCCTTAAGGAGGATGAATAGCACAAAATATGAGCCGCCGTAACCCCTGTAAAACACAAACCGCTGCACCTGCGAGTGATGGGGAAGCTGTGTCTATAGTTCGTGCGATTAAGAAATAGAGACAGGAGGAAATAGAGACATACAGACACCAAGAAACGGGCAGGCCACCAGACAACACAGATATCTAGCGAACAGTGTGCGTCTGGATTCCTCCTTTAATACATCCACAAAGTTCCTCGCCCACACGCAAAATCTCTTGCACCGAAACCGCTTTAGGAGGTGGAACCTGCAAAAAGCAACTGTAAATAAAGCCAGAACGAAGACATTCGAACAGAGTGTGCACCTATGTCCCTCCTCGTCGCATAAATATTTTAATTAAGATACAACGAAGTGCCAGGATTAAGTCATCTTATAATTCAGGCTGGATAAATGTCCCAGGAATTTTCCGGGAGCTGAAAAGGAAAGGAGTGCGACTTTTTTTCTTAAGTGCATGCAACAGTTCAGATGTGCCTGTCAGACCAAGAAGGCCACTAACAAATTCAATTTTCCACTTTCGCTTTATACTCCTGTCTAATTCCTGCTGGCCGGTTTTCCCTGCTCCTTGCCTCATAACACTCCAAAAAGAAGATTTAGAAGATTTCTAAACCTTTCTCATTTGGGGGAGTTGCAAAGTTACAGATGAGATTTTATCCACTGATAAAATTTTATTTTAGAAACAATCGCAGATATGGAGCGTGGTTGTGGGGTTTTTTTGTTTTTTTGTTTTTTTTTTTTTTTTTTTTTTTTTTTTTGGGGGGGGGGGGGGGTTTGTGGGTTTTTTTTTTTTTTTTTTTTTCCCTTCTCCTTCCCGTGGCGTTTTTGTAATAGTCAGCCCAAATAAATTTTCAAAGGAAAGCCAAAAAGCCACGCTTAGAGTTACATCTGCAGACAGACGCCAGGTAACTGAGCGGGCTCTTCTCAGGCGACCCGCTCCTGCAAGATAAACCTTGGCACGTCGCTTTCGGTGTGATCGTGTGTGGGAGCTTTACTCTGGATTTGTTTGCCGCCGTCACGAGCGGCACCGTGAGAGCAAAGGCCGCAGGAACGCGCACGGGGAACCAGAGCGATTTTGAACCGACACCTCTCACCAGCTGGCGGTCGCAAAAATCTTCTTTCCCCTCTCCCTGCCCTTCACGGCGCCGGAAAGCCCTGAAAGCTCAGCCTGGCAAGTCCCCGCCGCCGCCGCGATGACATTTGCCCACGCTGGCCGCCGTTCGCTGCGGGCCCGCCGCGGCAAGGCGCTGCCAGCCCTCCCGGCCGCCTTCCCGGGGCACCGGCGGCCGCTGCCACGGCCGGGGCCGGCCCCGAAGCGTCAGCGCCTGTGCCAGAGCGGCGGGAGCGCTGGGCTGCTCCCTGCGGCCCGTTCCGCCCTCGGCGCTGCCCGCGGCCGCGGGGAGCGAAGCGCGGGGCTCCCCCGGACGGGCGGCACCGGGAAGGGACGCGGACAAGGTCGGGACCGCCCGCTCCGGGGGCTGCTGGCCGGCACCGAGTCCGCGTAGGCTGTGAATGTTATTTTTAGTCGTGGTCCGTCCTGGTGCGCACGCGAGATGAACGCCGCGGCTGCCCCACCCCGTGCCTTCCCCCCGCAGCATCAGCGACCATCGACCGCATCTCTCCGGGGTGCAACGCCAGGGACTGTGCCGGGAGCAGGGGTGGGTTCGTTTTTCGCTTCGGCTGGGCTGGGAAGAGGAGGGGGGAGAGGATGTGGGGAACTGAAGATGACCCCTTTGATCAGCGGCATGAATGGGGGAAAAAGGATAAACAAGAAGTTGAGAGCAATAAATTTAAGCCATGAACATGTCCCTGTAACCTCTGGCCTGGCCGCTCGAGGATGAGACCGGCTTGAAATTCCGAGAGCCGCAGAGGTAGAGAGAGGGCCTTTAAGGCGACCAAGGTACCCTACTGCTCCGCCTCGGGAGCCGCTCCCTCCCAGGCCTTAATGAGTCAAAAAGCGTGAACGACACGCGAACAATTTTATCAATAGGACCATGTAAAGGCCGACTGTGAGGAAAGTTATTTATTAATATAGCCGATTGTGGCTGGTTCCCATCCACTCAGAAAAGAAAAGCCCTTGCTCTGGAAGCATTCACACCAGTTCTCCAATTTTTATTCTGTCCTGTGGCTCAAAGTTGAAGTTCCCCAAGTGAAATAAATTGTCCACAAAAGAGGAAAGGAACCACATTTTCTTTTATTTTTCCTTCCCTAAAAAGGAAGGGTGAAACCGATCTAATGTGCCCACTGGAGCAAGATGCAGCATGAAAGGCCGGGTGTTAAAAGTAAAAGCAGCCTTTGGAGCAAATGGGATGGAAAATTAAATGAAATTAAATAGCTTGAACGACCGTATTGTCCCTTATTAAAAAGACACATTAATTACATGGTTTCAGCTTTATTCAAAGACAATGTTTAGACTCAATCAAAACATTCCACTATCGCTCTTTATATACTTAAACCGGGCTACTAGAGGCACCATTAAAGAGAGATCACTTTTGCCCAGAGATGCGATGAAAGTTATTTTCCTTGGCGGCCCTTATTTATGCCCACCGCTGAACTGCCGGTGCCCCTGAGTAACACTTTGGCACACTGTTCTCCCTGATTTAACAGGTTGCCCCATAATGAGGCATGAATGTTAAGGAACAACAGTCATCCAAAGAGGCACAGTTGCAGAGAGCAATGTCCCACCAGGGAGCTCCATTCAAACCATCAAACCGCTCCGGCACAGAGAAGGTTCAACACCACATTCAGACCAGCATGAATGCCTGTATACAGGGCCCGGCTCATTATGCCGCAGAGCACCGCAGCGGAGGCTGGAACAAAATGCTGCAAGTTCATTCAGCAGGCCATACTCCGGCGGGGCGGCCCAGCCGGCGGCTCCCGGGGTGACCTTTTTCCCAAATGGCTTTGCCCCGACAGGGCTGCCCTTCTCCGGGCTGCGGGACGGGACGGTCCAAGACTCCCGTCCCTGCCCGAGCCGGCCGCGAGGCTCCGCGGCAGGTGGATAGGGATGCAAGGCACGGGGCGGAGGGCAGGGGGAGGCTTGCTGAGACCCTGAAACACGGAAATCAATTTTAAACCGAACAGACCATTATGGTCTGAAAGTCTCTTCTCTTTCTTTTTGCCTTTTTTTCCCCCTTCTCTTTTTAAGGGGGAGAAAGGGAAAAGGGAGGAAAAGGAGGAGGAGTGGAGGAAGGGGAAAGGAAAGGAAAAGGAAAGGAAAGGGAAAGGAAAGGAAGGAAAGGGAAAGGAAAGGAAAGGAAAGGAAATTTTCCCTTCCCCTTTTCCCTCTTCTTCCTCTTGCCCCCTTCCCTTCCTTCCCTTCCCTTCCCTTCCCTTCCCTTCCCTTCCCTTCCCTTCCCTTCCCTTCCCTTCCCTTCCCTTCCCTTTCCCTTCCCTTCCTTCCCTTCCCTTCCCTTCCCTTCCCTTCCCTTCCCTTCCCTTCCCTTCCCTTCCCTTCCCTTCCCTTCCCTTCCCTTCCCTTCCCTTCCCTTCCCTTCCCTTGTTCCTCGCCTTCCCCCCTCTTTCTCTTTTGCAATTTCCGAGTATCTTTTCCTCAGTCTCGCTCACCTTCTCTAGTTTCAGCTGCTCTTTCCCAAAGCCCCTTCTCTCTACCACCCTTCCCTGCCCTCCCTTTCATTCCTCCCCCGTGGCGCGGCCCTCGGCAGCCGCTGCCGCCCCGCCGAGGCGCCGCCGGTGCCCGGTGCTCGGTGCCGGTGCCCGGTGCTCGGTGCCCGGTGCCCGGTGCCCGGTGCCCGGTGCGTGGCGGGGGCGGTGCCGACCGGCGGGCCCGAGCGGCTGCGGCCGGGCCGGCGGCCCCCAACCAGCTGTGTGGTGCAGACGAGATGCGGGTGGGATATTAAAGCAGCTTTTGAATAGTGATTCAGGTTCTATGGGAATCCGGGCAGATGACAGGAGCTCGATTTGGTATTCGTATTGTTAATCGCGAGCGTCAGCCCAGATCGGATTCAAACACGTTTTGTGCTCGTTAAAAATTCCAGTGTAGGGGCTGAGATTTTTTTTCTTTTTAGCCCAACTTCAATTGGAGGCGAAGCTTGCCGCATAAAGTATTCAAAGTCTGTCTAAAGTTGCCTTTTAACCGTATTCCCCTTCTCCCGCAACCCCCACCGTATCTCTTGGTTCTTTCGGTTGACATGGTGCAAATAAAAGTCAGTAAACTTGTTGCTGAATTGCAATGTTTCGGTGTACCTTATAAATTCATACCTTTTCTCCCTCGATCGCCTCAGAATGAGCCCCTGCCTCAATTCGATTTTCCTTGCTGTTGGCACATTTAGGAGAAAGTCTATTTGTGAAGTTCATTTCTAGGCAAATGTATTCAAGAGCTGATTGGGATGAATAGGACCGTGTGTCAGCCGCCCCTAATTGGGATTAAAGCACTTCGGACCATATGCAGAGAGTGACAGAAATTCTCAGGTTTCATTGTGCTCAGACTTCCACCCGCCTGGACACTCCCCCTTGGAAAAGGGAGATTTATAAAGATTTCAGGGAGAAACTGAGGAAATAAAGGATACTCAGAAAAGGACCAGTCTAATGTCTCTCTGCGGGGCTGCCAGCGCGGCAACTGCCGGGGACAAGGACTGGCAGAGGTGGGCAGTGGCGAGAGCCCTGGTCCCAGGTTTGCCTTCAAAGGGAAGGGCGGCAAGTTTCAGGTTTCTCGTGCCCGTCTTGCTTTCGGGTTTAGAAACCCTGGGGGGTTACACTGGAATGAAAAACCCCATGAAAAAACTTCCTTGGGTGATTCTAGCCTGATGAACGGGCTTCCAGAGGGGAAAGGAGGGAGGGAGAGGAGATGCAGGTCTCAGGCAGACATCACCGCCTGCTCAGGCCAGGCTGACGTCAGGGCAATGAGGGTTTTTTGGGATGCCGTCCTGCTGCAGCAGGGATGGCCGAGGGCCGTACTCCCTGCCCGGGCCTGCCTGATCCAGTGGAAGATACCATGGATCAGATTGGGTGATCTTTAAAGGTTCCTTCCAACCCAAACCGCTGTGCCAGTCTGTGTTATTAAACCAAAGCTGCTCCACCTATTGCCCTGCCTGTTCGTCTGTCCGTCTGCATGTCAGCCGTGCCCTTGCAGCCCCGGCACTGCAAAGCATCCTGCCGCTGCTGCGAACTCTGTGCTTGTGTGACCACAGCCAGAGGCAACCTCCAAACTCAGGCCTGGCCTCCACACTGTGACTATCCCGTGTGTGAGGTCGTTGGGAAGAGGTAGTCCAAAACGTGGTGAGAAAAATCATAATTAGATGAGTGGTTTCTAAACTCTGCGGTCAGTTATCACAAAGACGATGTTTAAGCCCATCACAGCCGTACAGAAAAGAGCCCGTACCGCTACCGGCCTTTGTCTGCAGAGGCTACTCTGCACCAGTGTGATGACGGAGAGTCGGTGACCGCCTGCTGCTCTCACCCTCTCCACTCTCCTCTGGAGAGCAGCCATCGTCCCGACGGGGCGGTTTTGCGCCCAAGTACCCGATCGGAGGCACAGCCCGTGTCTCCGCGGCGCCCAGCAGAGCTCGGCAGCCCCGGGGCGATACAGACACGACTTTCTGTGGGGATGCTGAGCTGGGTGTCCCCTCTGTGCGGGAAATGCCCTGGTGCTACCTGTAGGCTTGTTCGTGGCGGTGGGAAAGGTCCTGCCCCCGCCACCTGATCACGCTGGTCACTTATGCGGGCACTTTCCCACATCCCGAGGGGCTGGTCGGGTGGGGAGAGGAAATGGGGAATGTCCCGTGAGTCTCCTAGGCACGGTGCCCCATATCCAGCGTTGAACATGGCTCGGTATGCCACACGCGAGGCTCGGCTGGCCTGGAAAGTAGGGCTACGACTCTTAACAGTAGATATGGCTCAAGTCTCAGATCAAGGACTGAAGTCGGTTCTCTAGGGTGGGTGTACTCCTGCATACCGCTCCTGGAAAGCGGAATATCTGGTTTAGAGGACATTGACGGCGCCCTCTACTCTCGGACTCCCGCACCGAGCGTGGCGCTGTGCGGGGGACGGGGCACAGCCGTCGTGTCGAGTGGCCACCGCTGAGGCTGGCAGAAGCCCCGGACATCATTTCGCAGAAACTACGGTTGGAGAAGGGCCGGAGGAAAAGGAAAAAGGCCAGCTCTGACGTGCCTCCGCCCCGAGACGGCTACGATATTTAAATAAAAAAGGAAAGGGCATCCCCACGCCAGCCGGCAGCGCTGACACAGCTTTCGAAGCGGGGGACCGGGCGGGTTTGCCAGCACAGCCCTAGCCCTGCCGGGGCAACCTGTGTTTGCCCCTGCCGAGCCAAGTCTTGGCCCCTCCCTGAGGAGAAAAACGCGGCCCGGGGCCAGGGCGGGGGATCAGGGGCTTTGCTTCCGGCTGCCCGGTAGCCCCGAGTTGCCTGGGGCAGGGATGTCCAGGAGACCCCACTGCCGAGAGCCTGCTCCTCCGGTCGTAGGCAGAGCTGCGCGCCACCCCCTACAGCTACAGCATCCCTAAGTGTCGCAGGCACCTCAGAGACAGCAAGGATGCGGGTTTGCCTGTGACTCCGTGCACACGCACCCGAGTATGTTTATGTGTAAACACACACAGGGATTTATTTATGAATTGATATGCTGGAGTCACTGTGATCCCTTTTTTCCCCCCATCATTTTCGTGGTAAGAGGATAGGGATGAAGGCCCTTCCTGTCCTTCCTGACCGTCCCTGAGAGACAGGGCTGCTATTTATTGAAAAGCATGCGGAGAAGCCACGTATACAGGATCTATGCCTTAGGAAAGATCTGCAAAAGTCTGCGTGGCGCTGAGTTGTTTCTCTCCCCTCTGCGGAACAGCAGGGTGAGGAAACAGGGGGTGCTTCCCTCCCTCCGCATCCTTCAGCATGAAATATCCCCCAGAATCCAATTCATGGAGTTATATTCTGATCTGAGCTCTCTCTGAGTCAGGCTTTGTAAAGACAGCGGTTGTAACACCTAAATCAGGTTCCCTCCACCTCTAGGCAGGCAACCTAGCCTGTCTTGACTTTTTATTTCAGCCTAGGCTGCTTTAATTGTTTGGGGTTTTAAAATATACAGCGGGATTACCCTTCTCTGAGCATTTCCACAGACCGTCTCTATCCGTTCTGACAGCTTGATAGATTCCAGCCAGACCCTGAATCTCTTCCAGGGATGAAATTGTGCAGCGACAGGAGAAGCCAAAGCACGCAGGCAGAGAGCCCATCCCGCAGAGCTCCCCTCCTCATCCTCAGAGGATTTCTCTGCCGTGCCTAGCTCGGCTCAAGGCGAAAAAAGAATTATGTGAATTTGTTGCATTTTCCCGAAGAGCTTACTGGGGGGCGGGGGAGAGGGTAGTCGGGGTTCATCTCTTTTTAAATCAGCTCTGTGTTTACAGAAGAATTGCAGCTGTAAAACAAGGCACTTAATTCCTGTAAATATTCTCCTCGAGGGGCACAGTTATAGTACGGTAACAGCAACGACATTGCTGGAGCTTGTTTCGTAGGCGGATGCCAAGGACCTCGGGAGAAGCAAGTGGCATTAGTGCCGGGACAGGAGCGGGGAGCCGGGTGCGGGGGGAAAAGGCTCCACGCCCGCTCCCGCGGCGGATGCCCTCGGTTCGGGAGTCAGGAGCTGCAAACGGTGGTGGTTTCGCCTGTTGGGCTCCCGCCGAATCCAGCGCTTGATCTGAGGAGAGGCAGGGGAAATAAATCACTGGCACGGAAGAAAGAAAGGGATGAAAAAATGGTAGCTGCTGGAAGGAAGATCTCTCAGTGCAGTGGCACCAGGGAGCAGGGCAGAGCTTGCTGGCTGGCTGGTAACAGTATAAATGGAGAAAGAGATCGGTTTTGCCAGCGAGTAGGAGAAAGGGCTATAACAGAGCTGACTTCCTAATGAGCGCATATAATGTTGTTAAGGGTTTCAGCGTTTATGCTGAAGATACGACTTTTCAAGATACGACTATCAGCAAGAAGAAAAAAAAAAAAATAGAACTTTAGCAAAAATGCAGCCATCGGAAACTGTTCGTTACACTCTGGTAAACATTCCCTCATGGTAAAATTGTTGGTGGGGGCGGGAAGCAGAGCAAGAAAACGCATCTTCTAGTATGTGCAGCTTTCTAATTAATGAATTTGACAAACTGAAAGGTCTTTCCCTGGTCCCAATGACTTGGAGAGGGAGGGAGGGAGGGAGGGAGGGAGGGGGGGGAGGGAGGGAGGGAGGGAGGGAGGGAGGGTTTTCTGGAGGGAGGGGAGGGAGGGAGGGAGGGAGGGAGGGAGGAGGGAGGGATTTT
>NW_026690172.1:0-20000 GCF_015227805.2 Hirundo rustica
TTGAAAAAGTTCATCTTAAAAGTTCTTTTATTTTAACAAAGGAAAGTGTCAGAACCAAGTGTGCAATTAAGTTCCCTTCTATCTTCACATGTCAAAAGTCTTTACTGAATGCTGACAGATTGAAAGGAAAGAAAAAAACTTTTTTATTATACATGAAAACCTGCAAAAAGCAGTAACCTACTTTTTTGGTTTGCTTTTTTTTCAAGAGAATTTCTAGGCAAAGTGGTGTCTCAGAGCCTCTACCATCAGTAAAATAGCACCTGGGATAGTGACAGGGAGAGGGGTTGGCAGTTTTTTGCTGAGTTGGACTATGATTTTGAAAAAGCAAAGGAAGATGATTGTACTGTCCTAGGGGGGTGGCACAGAAAAACAAAAAATAGTTCTGGTCACTCGTGCATGGGAGACATCTAATGATTTGTGATACATGGTCAGATGATCCAGTATATGACCAGAAAAAGAGAAGAAATTCCGTACTGGGTCAAAACAAGAGCCCATGCAGCCCATGCTCCCTACCAGGGGCCAAAGCAAAAGCCTGGTATTGAGTACAGGAGTGGGACAAATGTGTGGAGAAAACCACGAATCTGATTTATTCTGAGTGTAGAAGAGTTGTCAGGTATCCAAGGACTGGATATCAGAGAAGTGTCATGAGCCAGATGCTGATGAGTCTGTGCTGGCTGTAATCAACTCCACAATAAGGTTATTATTCACAGTGCTCTGGTCTGTGTAGATGTGGGTGTATCTGTCCCTCTGATCATATGGAAGACCTTGTGCTGTGAAACACTGGGATGTCTCCTGTAGGATGCTCTGCCTCTCCAGCAACTGGAATAGTTGGCACAGCCCTCAGCAGTGTTGCATCTGTCCAAGCTGAAAACAGGTCAGGTTCTGTCCCCTGCTGTAAAACCCTTCAGGCTCTCCCATGCCTCTACAAGGTGAATTAACTCATGTTTAAAGACCCTATAAAACCTGGTCCCACTATTTTTTTTTCTATTTCTATGTGAATTGATATTTCTATGTGAATTTCTATTTCTATGTGAATTGATTATGTATCCTGTTTACATTTCTAGGGTTAATAGGCCAATATCTGTACCTTTTTTTCCAGAATTGTGACAATTCAGTCTTTTACTGGAACATCTTGCTCTGTCCAGGAAATTGTGTACTTTCCCAGACAATCATCTGCTCAGTGAAAGGAGATGAGTGGAAAGAAAGAGAATAGTTGGAGATTGGTTTCTCTCATTGCTTGTGCCTTTCTCACCCTTTCAGCTCTTTTTCAACCTGTTCCACTCCCATCCTGCTATTGCTGACACTTGTGTTCAGCTGTGAACAGTGGCTACACAGCCCAATCATCTCTCCTCCCCATAACAATTATTGAGTAAAGCTCTCATTCTTCATTGTCTAGTCCATGAAACTGCGTGAACAGACCACGGCACCATCCTGTTGCATCAGTTTGTACTGTCCCAGGAAGATCCTGGGTTTGCCAATGTGGGAGACCATTTCCATGAGGTAACTTTGGAAGATGAGGCAGTTTAACAAAATGACCTCGATTTGTTCCATGAGGGACAACGGTCCTGTTTTTGTTCTTTGTATTTCTACCAGCATGGCCTCAGGCCAGGTAGGGCTGAGTAGGGCAATGAAAAGTGTCACTTAAACCCAGTGGCCTCCAGGTGCTGGCTGTGGGCATCTCAAGCAGTAGTTTTTAGCCTCCACTGGCCTGTGGGCCACAGCTCTGTGCATGGCAGATGAGCTGCTTCCACTCAGGGTGGATGGATTGATTGATTACAAGCTGTGGATGCCCTTGATATCAAGGAGACCTGGGAGCTCCTGGACACTGGAGCCTTCATCATTGTAGATGTTTAGGGCTCTGTCTCATTACCAACATGTGGATTTGTAATACCCAAGACATCCATAACTGCTGGTAGATACAACAGGGTAACAAAAAGAGATCTGTGAGCCCCTGAAGCAGCAGCTCATGGCCAAACTGGATAACTCAGTTCAACTCAAATAGCAGTGTGTGCCTGTGTTTGGGCAGCTGAATCGAGCCAATGAATTTGGATGTTTAATCCATAAAGGAAATACACCTACATACGAAAAACTGTGGAAATTATTTTACCCTTTCCACTTATTTTTCCTCAGCACCTATATTATAATATTACAAGGACTGAGGAAATAATTTTGTTCTTTCCCCTTATTTTTCCTCAAGACCCCACATGTGAGCCCTTGTTTGGGCTTCTGTCTCTGTCTCACAGTGGACAGCAGCAACACACACAGGCAGTGGCATTCCAGCTCTTTCCACAGACAAAGCTTGCCAGGAGTGACCTTACCACCCTGGAATTTCTGTGCTGGTTTTGGTGGCTGCGTAATAATCCCCGGCTCTTTCTGGTGTCATCTCTCAGGAGCCCATGAGTCAGGAGAGTTGTGGAATTGCTGAAATAGCAAGCCTAGAGTTTGGTATGACTGGTGAGTAGTTGAAACTCCTGATGATTGTCTAGAGCTCTTTGTGTTAGACACGTGGCAGCACGGCTGGGAAATGCCATGCTGATGCTGTCATGCCATGGATGCGTGTCTCCCGGAACACCTGGGCAGGAGTGGGAGTCCCTGTTCTCCTCGCAGGCAGGAGAGGGCAGTAGTAACACACACATGGACCCGTCTGTCCCTGTTACCAGCACCGGCTGCAGGAGGATGTGGCCTTTCCATTATTGACAGACCTCTCTGAGCAATTTCCTGGTGCTTTTCACTGATAAGATGGGGGAAAAGTAGTTTTGTCCCTAACAGGTTCTGGATAACAGCCTACAAGCCCAAAGTTCGTGGTGGTTAGAGGTAGTGCTAACCATGATAGCCTTATCTCAGTAGTGAGGGAGGCTGAGAAGGTAGGTATGGGGTGGTGAGAAAGGGTAGTGAGACCCTTGTGTGCTCCTGAGTGGCACAGCCTTTGGGGACAGGACATAAAAGTGACCCACCAGTTATTGCAACCCATGGCTTTGTGGTTTCCCACCAGAGCCAGAGAAAAATGGGGAAGATTTACATCATTTTGTTTGAATTGTGTTCTGTAAATGGGACAAATCCTCAGCTATGAGGCAGCATGTTAATGGGCTACAGAGAAATGGGGAGACACAACTTGCAGAGAGGAATTTCTTCTTGCCAGCTGGTTTATTCTCATGCCTCTGAAATTCCTTGAGCCCCTAAATGTGGCTAGAGGTAAGAATAAGATTATATTCCACCTATATTATTCCTTTTAATGTACAGGGGAATTAAGAACATGATCTATGAGGTCTCTCATCACCTTTACAACCAGAAAATTCCCCCTGATCCACATGGTGATGCTTTTATCACCCCTGGGAAGGATCACAGGCTGTATTCATGGGATTCACAAGCATGAGATGTTTGAGTGCATCTCATCTCTGGATCACTGTCAGGGCGGAGTGCTCTGGATACAAGAGGGACACCAAGGCCAGGAATATTCCCAAAGCAGGAGGACACTGGGATACAAAGGACAATCCTGTTTCTGGCCAGCACTTTCCCCTAGTACAGGGAAATTCCACCCTGTTGGATAAATCACAGCCTGGAAGGTTTTCAAACACTTCCAGCATGAAGGGGATGGTTTGAGAGCTTGGATTTGTGGTCTCAGCTCTACTTCAGCCTCAAATACGACGCTGCAGTGGGCACATTGAGGCTGTGAACATGCTCAAGGTTGCCCCACACAGTCAGACCACACACCTAGGGCAGGTCTACCCTGCTCTACACAGACTTTATTTCTGTTTCCCATGGCTCATGAAGGCTAATTCCTTCCTCATCGAGGCTAATTAACCTAGTGGGAAGTGTTATCCTAACATGATGTTACTGCTCCAGGGAGCCGAGTGGCTTGTTTAGAGTGAAGTCTGATGCCTCTTTGTGTCTTTAATGTCTTTAGCAAAGCTCCCCTGCTGTTGTACATTGTTCCAGTGTCTTTGACTTCAGGGGAGCTCTTGCAGTTTGCATCCAGAGAGGATCTGTCCTTCTGCAAACCAGCTCTCCCTCAGCAGACAAACGATAATTATTCAGCAGTAACCGGTACTCCAGTAAAAGCTCAGATCTCCTGATCACACACAAACAGGAGACAAAGCCAGCCTCTGTCCCATAGACCTCACCATGTAACAATATCCTCTGTTCTCATCTAAACCAAAGCATCTGGGAAGATGTACGTGCCCCTTTAACCACAGGCAGTGAGGGCACAGCCACTGAAAATACGGTGCCTCTTTCAGCATCTCCAAGGAGCATTGCTCTCAGCCGCAGTCAGCAGCGCTGTTGTGATAGCAGTCACCACATCCCAGCTCCATACTCCCACTCCTCCCTCCCCCAGCCCACAGATCCAACATGGAGAAGTGACAGACCGATTTCTTTTTTCGCTTCCCCTCTCTCCTTACTTTGTCGCTAGGATCATCTTTTTCCTCGCTGTCTGCTCTTTCTGTTCCATGTGCTGTCTGGCAATGTGCTCTCCTACTGCCTTGGCAGGGAACTCTGTTTCACAGGTGTAGCCGAAATCTCTGGCCAAATGTAGTGCTTCCCCTGCGGTCAAACAAAATGGGTCAGTCGTTTTTTAGGATTATTTATTATTAATATTATCACCATCATCATCATCATCATCATCTGTTATTATTATTACAGAATTTATTACACTCTTTTAAAAAACCCCAAACAGTAGCAAGTCATTCTCAAGCCAGTCACGCACTTCAGCCCCACTGGCCTGCTGATGTTTAGTCATCAGCTGGTGCCAGGCAGAAGACAGGATGAATATTCCTCTCATCAGGTGGGAGGATGTCCCTCCCATGAGAAAATGCCAGCCAAGACACTCGGCCTTGCCACCAGTGAGTATTGGGCAGCTGCCCAATTCTGCCAGCCCTGTTAATCGTCGATATTCAAGGTATGGAAAAGAGCGGAAAATAGGAATAACTATGGGAATTCCACAGCTGTTCTGAGCAACATAATAAAATGTTCAATTATTAATTTAACTTCATTTAGTTATTAAATTAAATCATTAAACACCCGGGAGTGCTGATTTCTCCCTATTTACTATGATCTGACATGAGAAGGTGCAACAGCAGAGAAGATGGGGAGATGAATCCCATCCTCAGCAAGGCTTGGTTAAGCCAAGGAAGAGGAAAAGTTCCATGGAAACAGTGGTCCTGTGCCAGGGACAGTATGAGGAATAAGAAACTGCAGGCACTGACCTCTGTTCCAACTCCATTCTCTCCCTTTTGAGATATTATTGCCTCTCCTTATACCACTGGAGTTTTTATGGAAAAACACCTTTTGATTTTCCACAAGAAAATACTTTACTGAGTGTTTATCTGTTCCAGTTTATTCAGGTACTGACAAAATTAATGAACCACTCCCAGGCAATGTTTGCTGATGGAGCTACATCAACAAACCAGCTTCTACAACCTCTACAGCTGTAACCAAATTTACAGCAAAAAAATTGAAGATTATAGCCAAAATCATCTATCTTTTGATTTTTTTTTAAACATGATTTCTAGTATTCCCCAAAAGAATGAAGACATTAACAAGCAATCAGCATCTCTGAGTTCAAAGGAGAAACAATTTCCATTTAGTCTGCAGCTTCTAGAAAAGTAAAATAACTTTCAGTGAAAACTAAATGGATTTCAGTGAAAATAAAATATGTGATAAGTTAACAGAATCAGGACGAACAGGCATAGAGCTGTCTGATTGCTTTGTATTTCAAACATCTACCCCAGACTTCTTCCTGGGTGAGAAAGGGTACAAATTTAAGCCATAGCTTTTACATTTCTGTAGAGTAGTTTCAAGCCATCTATTTCAAATATACTTTTAATCTTCCATAAATAAAGTCTTACAGAGTTAAATAAGTTCAGAAGAGGGACAGGTTTTTCTCTTCAAATAAATTCTGTTAAAATACTTGATAGGTTTATCAGCATGGAAAGAAAATAAAAGCGAAGCCCTTTGAAGCTGTCATCAGGTGGAATTGCAATTCTCCAAACAGCTTCATCATGGTCCCAGTCAGTCCCAGTAATAATACAAGGAACGTAAACAGCAAAGAATTTAAACATTTAGCCATTAGAAATGTCTTGGTTTCTTCAAGAGAGCAGAGCTTTTTTGTGTTGAAATGTAGGCATACATTTAACATGATCGACATGTTAAGTGACTGAAATGAGAAAGCTTCCACTTACAGTTAGAAAAAAGGGAATGAAAATCTGAATTTTCATTCAAATTTATATTTACAAAGATGGTGGGTATTATTTGCTAGATCTGTGAAAATGATATTAAACTGTTCTGATAATCTGAGAAAATTGTTCAAAAGTATAAAACCTGTCTGGAGCTGGGATTGTGATTGTCATACAAAACCATTTGAGCAAAAAGAAAAAAAGTTACTTATCTCTTCATGGATATAAATTGGTAAAATGTAGATACAAATGTAATTACTGTTTTAAATAAAATAATAATTAAAATACTTTAAATTAAAATTGAAAATATTTTTGCTGGGAATGAAAACCTCGTGTATACTACAAATGCACTTTTATTCATAGAAACAAGCATATACTATAAGGAGTAGGCATCCTGAATTGTAACTACAAATTCTAAATAAAATAAAAATTTGGACTTGAGAACACTCTGCAGATGATTTCTTCTTTCTCATTGTTGAACAAAGATTGAACAAATGTATAATTTTAAACCGGGACCAAATGATGATTTGATATTTAGAAGTGTACTGTGATATACTCAGTTTTTGTGAATAGATGTCCCTTTGATTACTGCACAGGAGGATAAAATCTGCTTGGTGGGGGAAATTAGTTTATACAAAATGACATAGAGTATGTTCTTTCTTTTTCTACAACATAATTTGGACAAACATTTACTTTGGGAGAAAATGTGTAAATGCTGGAAATGTGGATGAACTGACCAGTTTGCTTTTACCTTACATTTCCCATGTTCTGCCTAGTTGTTATTTACGTCAGCGCAGGAATCACGAGAACGGTAGAAACCACTAAAATCCCTGACTTTCATGGTTAGTTGCCTTGTTTCAATATAAATTCAACCTAAAATCAAATTTCCCCCTGTGTGACACCCCCAGCTCTTTCCTCCAGCCGAGACAAAGTGATGTTGGGAATCCTGGACTCTCCTCAAACCCAGCTCTCTCCTCCTCCTCTGCAGTCTGACAACAGACCAGCGAGCTTTGCACCATGGAAAAGGACAACTGGTGCAGCAGAGCTGGCAGAGACAGCTCTGGAAAGCCTCGGTGGGAGAGCAGCCGAGTACCTCGGAAGGTTTCTGTGGGCAGGTGCAGGGAGTGGCGTGGGGTCCCCTGGGGCCAACAAGAGTGAGAGCTGCTCCCGTGCAGAGTGAAGGCAGGGGCTGTGTCCCCAGGAGAGGGACACTCGGCATCTGAACCTCCCACTCTCTGCTCGGCTGTGCCTCCTCCGGATGCTCTAGCCGGCAAAAATGTTACTCAGGGGGGAGGAGGGACAGGCGGGAGGTGGAAGGAAAGTTTATTCTATTTGTAGGGTGAGAAGGGAGGAGGAACAAATGGAAGGATGTTTAAACAAAGGCTGGTGGGGGAGAGGTGTGATAGCTGAGAGCACGATGAAAAAAGAAACCACTGACCTATTTTTCTCAAGAGTTTTGGTCCCCAAATGATCAATCTCATTAATTCTGTGTCTAGGAAATTTGGTGTCTTAATAAAGTTTGACAGGAAAACAAACTCCAGATTTTTTTTTTTTTTTTTTTTTTTTAGTTTTTCCTTTTGTTTACCTGATGGTTTAAAAATCATTCAAGCACAATTTTTGCCTGCATCTGCAATCACATTTATGTTTTTAAGTGACCCATTCAAACAGAAGGGGACATCTCCCCTCTTTTCACATCCTTCCTTCCTCCCACTGGAGAAGTTTTGACTCTTTTGAACGTACAGTAAAGCTTAGCCTTGGAAATACTAGTGTTTATTCGAGGAGCCTTTATTTTAGGGCTGATATGTAGGAATTTTCCTTTTGGAGCTCGTAAGAAAAATGACCTTTCCCTCCATCTAGTCCAGGCACTAGAGGGCATCCCTCTCCTGCAGGTTACACAAAGATGTGTCCCCAAACTGCTCAGGAGAGTCCCGCGACACTGACTTCATCCTCCGTCTGCCTTTCCACTCGCTGTGCTGATTTATGTGGATGACAAAGATCTGTCAAACAATTCCTATTCTGGGCCGCAGATGTCCCTACCAAAGACTCTAAAGATGTGACCTGATCAAGCCGACAGTAAACAACCTGCAGCAAAGCAGAACTCCAGAAGAAAAACTGCAGAAAACAAGAGGCCGCAGAATAATTTTCACAAAACCTGGACCTTCGTGCAACAGCCACAGCCCAGAAATAAATTGCAGTTCCTCCTTGAGCTTAACAGGCTCCCCAAAACTCAATGATTACAGTATGTTTTAGAGGAAGAGAAATATTAGTCATGCCAGAGATTTTTGACTTGGTTTTGGTCAATAAACGCAATAATCCTGCAACTAATTTTGCCTTGTCTTACATCACATAGATATTCAAGAGGTTGGGCATGCTTTTACCTTAAAGAGATATTAAAACCTCAATATACTGAAGACTGTGAGGACCTTTAGTAATAATAAATTTAGAACCATCTAAAGAAGTCAAGAGTGACACAATCCTGGGTCCTTATGAGAGGTCCACAGAGTGTACCTGATATTTTAGAGATTTAATAAAACTTACACATTATTATTTCAATTTCGGTATTGCTATCACACCAAAAAAGCTCATGTTGCTTTCTCTCTGGGTTCTCTAAACCACAGAATAAGCCTGTGTTCTTCCATTTCTGCCTCCTCCAGCAGCAGGAACCATTGAAGAATGGTTTTCCTTGAAGAAATTGTGCTGTAAGTTAGTTCCACCTGGGAGGAATGCCTGCATGTTGAAAGTGAGAACAGATTATACCACCAAGAATTCAATGAGCACTGCCAAATTTGACCCAGAGCTGGTCACACAGACAGGAAATGAGTTTCCCTTAGTTTTCTGTTGGAATGTTAATGTGGTGGTGTGTCCTAGAGTGTGTCCGGGACATGGTGTCATTCCCCAATATTCCATTGGATAAAATTCATGATTAACATATCCAGACAAAAAAGTCTCTGCCAAGGTGAGCTCAGGCACATCAGTGTTCATCTTTAGGACTCGCAGCCAGGCAGTCCAAGAACAGAAGCAAGGCTTGATACCAGCTTGTACTGGCTTTGAATAAAGGGCAGGGAGGCGGGCACAGCTCCATTCCTGGGAAGCAGGAATGACTGTTCCCAGGCACCCTGACTTACAGTAAAGGAACTCAGCCATCAACCCCAGGCCAGCAATTGTCAGACAGCTCCTCCCACTCCGTTTCTTCTGTTGAATGAATAACTGGCCACAGAATCCTGGAATCATGGAATGGTCTGGGTTGGAAGAAACCTTAAAAGGCCTCCAGTTCCACCCCCTGCCATGGTCAGGGACACCTCCCGCTATCCCAGGCTGCTCCAAGCCCTGTCCAGCCTGGCCTTGGACACTTCCAGGGATCCAGGGTCAGCCACAGCTTCTCTGGACGACCTGTGCCAGGGCCTCTCCACGCTCATCAGGAAGAATTTCTTCCTAATTTCAGCTTTCAGCTTAGAGCCATTGCTCTGTTACCCAGCTGTGTTTATTCCTCCCTGACCTGAGATGCTTGAAGGTGGGAACAGCTCTTGCTCCTCTAACTTGGTACCTTTTCTAAGACCATGTGACATGGACACACCTGCATTTCAGAACAGCCCCATTGAACTTCCTTCTGCTCAGTGACCCCTGAAAGTCTCAGTCCCTTGTCACAGATGCTGAAAACCTCCAATTTTCAGGATTCAATGCCATTTCTGCCTTGAAAAGTCTCCATCCTTTGAGATAAATAAAAAGCTCACAAGGTCTTGAGCAAGTCTTCTAATTGACCCTGCTTGGAGCAGAAGGATTGGCCTGGGAGATCATCAGAGGTGTCTTCCAGCCTCTGTAATTCTGTAATTCTGTGGTAATATGTGCTGAGACCTCAGCCTACTTGCCTAGATCTGTATGGACCTTTCAGGCTATGATTGTAGAAGGTATTGACCTTTAGGATGAGCTGAGTTCTCTCAGCATCAAGGAGGAGGGATCTGAAATTCCCAGAGCTGCTACTCGCAGCCAAACAACAAACTGGGTACTTAGTGGATTCACCCAGAACAGAAGAGATGCAGGTAAAGTTTCTTCCCTTTGCCTGAGGGGTTTGAACCTACATCTCCCAGCTGAAGGTTTGAAGAGCCTGGCAGTATTTGGTGAATGATATTTAAACAACAAATAAAGGCCAAGAAAGTATCTCCTGAGCCTGTCTAGATATTATCTGAAAACAGATTTCACTCATTTATGTGTGTGGGGAAAAGGCTTGTCTAAATATTATGCTTTCTTATGGGAGAAAAAAAAGAAATCATCACATTTTTGGACCAGCTCCAGGAAATTCACAAGTTTTAAAAAAAAGGAGGATAAACAAACCTACTTATAGTGTTGGTATAAGGCATTCATCTCCCTCACAAGAGCACTCAGATGATCGATTTGTAAGCACAAATCAATGCTGGGGAAACTGCAGGACCAAGACACTTGCTGGGGGCCAAGATATCTCTGAGTAAACTTCCATTTTTGCCACTCACTCTGTGTCTGTGGCTTTAGGCAAGCCAGGTTTCTTTATAGAAAATACAGATTATGGAATTTAACCCTATGGCTGAATAGGGTTGCATGCCATGAAACATTTAAATTACCGTTATATCCTATTGCAATATTAGAGACCCTACCTTCTACCAGGGAAGTCAAGAGTGTGACATTTGCTGCTTTTCTTCTTCCTGCAGGCAAATTCAGTCCAAGTCTGTCTAATTTTTCTCGCAAGCAGCGTCCTCCGTTCTTGGATTTTGCTCTGTCACAAAAGAACACCAGGAAAGAGAGATACTTGTCACTATTCTGCACCTTTCACCCATGTTAATATAAGCCTAGAAATTGTACACACTTTGCTGACAAATGTGTATGTGGGGTAATGCCTGCAGCAGTGACATCAATGGGAAATATTTCAGATCTGTATTCTTATTGTCCTGCTTGCTCCTGGTGATTCTTTAAGGTGGTTTAAGATTCTTCAAGGTGGTTCTTTGGCAAAGTTAGAGATTTCAATGCCTGTCATGGGGCATCAGATCTTCAGGCAGCTTTCCACCTAGTGCAGCCCAGTGTCCTGATTTGGGCACGGCACCTGGGATTACAGTGGCTAAATATAAATATTGACAGTGCAAACACTTATATCTGATTTAGCCAAGCCAGGTTCCAAAGACAAAGTAGAGAGAAAAATTCCAGAATTAGATTAAACAAATATCCACAACGAGTGGTTTGTCTGGCTATTAAAGAAAGACAGATAGTTACTTAAATGCAGATTTCTATGTGGAACTCAGCTCTAACGAGACAATTGATGTAGACACCTTAGTACTCAGACATGTTGTCTGCAAAGCCCAAAACTCACAAGTAAGAAGGTCAAGGCAATAGGAAACGCTGAAGCTGAAATCTCAGCCATCATTTGTTGTCTGTGCCCCTATGCCAAACACCCACTTCCCTTTGTTCTCACAAAATGGGTCCTGGTGTGTCCCAGCTGCTTTTCTGCACCGCCTCAGTGCTTGAAGCATTTGAGACAAATCCGCTTCAGCAGCAAATGTAAGTTCAAATTCTTCCTCAGCCTGAGCGAATTTTAACCTGTATCTTCCAAAGAGATGCAGCAGCCAGCTGACAGCAAATAACTAATGTTAAAATGCTTAAACAATGACTAAAACAGTGACTGGAACCCTGATATCTCCCATCTCAAATGAATGACCTGTCCATTAACAAGGTAAGAGTCTACACCTTTGCTTTTGTACAAGAAATGCATAATTAACCCCAAATGAGATTGAGGTGCCCTCAGCTTAGAAAAGTAATCATTGAGTAGTAAAAATAATTAACTAAATATTTTGAGTTTCATGTTCAAGTTCCTTCAGGCAGAGGAAGGAACTAAACATGAAATATCACCGTTTGGATGCCTGCTTTTATGCATTAAAAAAATACCACAACTTTGGCCACATTGTTTGTCAGAAAATATCTTCTGAAAATAATTTTTTTCTTTATTCAGAAGATCACTTTATTCCCAAAGCAAGCTATTTGGGAAAATAGGTAATCAGTGACGGCTGACAGGATGCAACAGCAAGCTTCAAGGTCTCAGGCAAACAATCAATGAGATTTTGGTTTTGCAAATCTTTCCTGGTCAAATACAGAGTGTTTGAGCCCGTTCTCTAGCTGTGAAACCCTCAGTTACAAACTGACCAAATCTGTTCCATTCCTCTCTGATTCATAAATTAGCACAGAATAAGCACATCCAAACTGCAGACAGGGAGGAGTCTGACTTGACTTTTACAAAATCCTGAACGGTGCCCAGGGTTAATTTGGGAGAGGAGATATTTAGCCTTGGTCAATTGTGAGCATCATTCAAGCATTTTAAAAGGGGAGAGAAGTGAGCCCCCACATTCAAGTCGATGCCCTTGAATCCATCATAGCTTACACTGTATTGAGGAAATCTGCAGTATGAGTATTTAAAATGAAAATTAGCTGAAGGTTTCTCCAGGATGAAACAAATAGAGGGGAAAATTTTGGTGGATGCAGGTTTTGGATTTCAATGCCCATAGACACAGTTAAATGGGACTTACGCCTCAAAAACAATTTATGGTCTAGAGTCATTATTCTCCAAGATGTCTCGAGACAGCTCTTGAGCGCCTGCGTGTCTCAGGTTGGTTAAAATTACTTTCAGTATAGGCACGAGGATCAGTGTGGCCTTCAGTGCCAGCAGTGAAATAGCCGATGACTTTCCAGCTAGTTTTGATCAAAGGGTGCTCAAGCAGCTGATGCCATCTGAGCTGACACCTCGGGGACACCGTGACTTAGACATGCTTGGCTGAATTACAGTTGCCTCCTAGTTTTCCTCTTGCAATGTGAGGCACAGTCTGCCCCTTTGCTTCTTTCTGCTCCTGCTCTCTGCAGGTGTCTGCTCTGGTCAGTGAAGGGTCAGAGGCAAAACTTTACCTAATTATTAGCTTCTCCCCTAGTATGTCACAATGAGAAAAGTAAAACCAGCTGATTCTGTCTTTTTTTGTGTTCAAAAAATATGCAGAGAAAGGAAGAAAAAGGCATCTCTATACCTCGGTGTTTTATTTTTTTGTTGAGTGAGGGCTGTAACTCTTATAAAATGATTTGCTTTGAGATAGTTTCTCAGAAAGAATTTAGATATGTAGCTCTGGTAAAAATTTCCACACATTGAATTTTCATTTTCCTTTTTTTTTTTTTTTTTTTTTTTCCCTCAAAGCAAGTCAAAGCAACATCTATCCAAGTCTGATGAGTAACTGAAAAGAGGAGGTAAAAAAAAAATCAGTTGGATGAAAAACGTAAGCTTGCTAATTTACTGAAAATTTCTCAAACCCCCCAAAATTACAGCAATTACAGCATTGTCTAGTTGTTGTTACCCTCACCTTCATCTTACCTTCTCAAAATTCCTCCGAGGAGGGAAGCGTTGAGGCATTCTGGTGGTGAAAGGCGCCTTTTCACCTCTGCGATGGTCACTTTGTACTTGGAAGTGGAGCTGAGCAGAGACAAGCGGCCAGGAACGGAGCAGAACAGGTCGGTGGGGTTGACAACGCAGGTGCCACCTACAGAAAAAACAAAAAATCAAAGTGTGGGAAACCTCCTCTCCTGTGTTTCGACATACTCAACCATGAAGAGCAGTTCTGCTGTTCCCTTCTGTCTGGTTTTGTTAGGGTTTGGTTTTTCTTAGGGCATGTGTGGTTTGGGCTTCTATAATATTATTGTTTTGAGAGAAAAAAAAAAAAAAAAAAAGTGTTCTGGAATTTCAGTGTGGGAATAGTGAATTGTTAGATCTCATAAGCTTTACAGTCAAAATAACTTGTTATGGTTATTTGATATCAATTGATTTTGTACTCTGAAAAAAATTACTGATTATCACTAAGGTCTCTCCAACCTACTATGATTAAAAAAATAAGATTGAACCCTCACTCACAATTAAAAAAACCCCATGATTTTTGAAAATATTAGGATGTTGGTCCTAATGAGAAATGTTAAATTTAACTCTCATAGCAGTATTTAGGATTACAAAGATACAAGAACACTGCGGGTTTGCAGTGATTTGCAGCATGAACAGCTTTCCACACCTTTGAACTCACAAATTCCTTCCAAAGATAGGTCAAATCCTCAGCTGATATTAATGATTGAAATTTATTGAGCTACATCAGTTTATCTCAGGTTAGCTCTGCAATTGTTTATTTCTTGAGAGTGGCGATTACTTGGCCTGGGTCTAAAACTGCTGAATGATCACCAAATCTTTCAGTCAAGACTGTGATCAATAACTCCTCAGGCAAAACTGAGCTTTTAACTTAAAGTTAATATGAGAAAGAGAAAGAGAGAAAACTTTCTCTGCAACCGATCCAAGAGAGTACAACAAACTCCCAGAGGAGAAAAAAAAAAAAAAAAAAAAAAAAAAAAAGAAAGAAATAATCTTAACGATTAACACATATTTTATCACCAAGCACAAAACACTTTTCTTTGACCTGCGTTCTCCAACCTGTCTACAACAAAAAAATCTCTGGAAGAAATAAATCTTACCACTGCATGCACTATTATTCCCTGGGGGAAAGATGAGGGAAAAAAAAAAAAAAAAATTAGCTGCCTATGACAGTGATACCAAATATCATATAATTCAGTGCACTACTAGAAGTGATTCAGATGGTTTATGTGAAGATGATGATACGAAGACCTTCTTAGAGCAGAATTAATCTGTGCTTATCACTCATGCTTAAAGGAAACACACTGTATCTTTTAAGATACCCTGATAGTTTCTTTTTTCCTGTGAACACCTTAATCTTTCTTAACTACAAAAGCTCACTTTGTTGTGCTTAAATTTTTTCATTTCTAACCTAAATTCTATAAATAGAATAGAATAGAATAGAATAGAATAGAATAGAATAGAATAGAATAGAATAAATAGAATGACAATTAAAAGCTCACTTTGGGCAAGATCCTACACCTTTTTCTTTATCAACTTACACATGCAGCCCTCTTAAAATTAAGGTGACTCAATTCCACTTCTCACAGAGACAGACTGAAGGATGAACCTTCATTAAATGCAGACTATTGCTTGCTTACATAAGGCAAACAGAATTTCTTTCCAAATATTTCAGCTCTTGAAGGTATATTTAAACATTTGTGCTGACAGCAACACCAGAAAAGAACATCTTTTGGTATCAATCCCAGATGGATGAGATCCTGACTCAGTACAGCAGGGTATTTTATGACTTCTAATTATGTTCCAGGGCAGATATTAGTGTCCACTTCTCAGACAGGATATAGAGACAATTCGTGCATCACCAAAATATAGGCACATCAAGGGCACTGATGCACATTTTAACACAGCTCAAAGCTACAATTAATGAGCTCATAAGCTCAAACGCAGAAATCTGGCGCCACACGCCTGAAATAATTTTGGGTCTGTGTTGTTTTGGTGTGTTTGGGTTTTCTTTTTTTTTTCCAGAAACCTGTAAATATTTTCAAGCAACATTTTCAAACTTCTGGTCTGTCAGGTACATTTGTGAAGAGCGTTAACACAGAGTAAGATCTGTTTGTTTGGCATCTGCCACACAATGCATATACACACGTGTGTATATATATATATATACGTGTCAAGAAAACAGTAGCGCTGTGTACATATTTATTTACTTCAGTGAGTCTTTAGATTTTGTAACGAGTGAGACTGTACTGAAATCCATGTCATATTAAAGTTCATCTCCTTGCCAGGTTAAGCCAGTATGTGCACCCTTTATGCCAGATAAATAATTGTTCCTTTAATCCAAAACCTGTTACCCTGCAGCTGCTCCTACCCTAACCAGAATTTACTGGAACACTTCTTATTACTCTTTAGTAGAAAGTTGCTTGCAGTCTGAAATATTTTAAAATATCATGCCTAAGCAATGTGATCTAAACCAAAGCAACTCCAGGTAAGCCAAGTATGGGTTAAAAGTAAAAGAGATCAGCAAGTCTACGTTATTTGCTTTCCAGGAAGATGGGAACAAGTAGCAAATTCTAAGAAGGTAAAATCTATTGCATATAATTATTTCACTCTATTAATTATTCATTGACACAGCAACAGAGAGAGGTGTGGTGCTTTTGAGATGAAGATATGTCTTTGTCACAAACCATGTGCATTTTTGAAGGCACAAATTTCCTGCCACAAACACCACCTTGGAGAGGAGATGGATGAAGCCCTGGCCTTTGCGCCATGGGGTAAACAGAGAAAAGCATAGAGGGCTGCTGGAAAGAGAGGAGAAAGGAGAAGGGCAGCTGCACAGGAAGATGAGGGATTAGGTTTCTTGTCAAACACGCTTCAGAGTATTCCTTCCTTCCTTCTGATCATGTGTTGGAGTGGACAAACGATTTCACAAAGCAGTTTAACATGAAGACCACAAGATAGGTTTTAAGGGGAACTAAACAGCAGTGGCTTTTTTTTCCTCGTCAACACAATGCCACTGTAGGTGCTGTTGGAAAAGTCAATCCTCACTTAATTGTTGAGCTAATCTTGTCATAACAGAGTATTTGAGAGGTGGGATGCTAAGATACCAGCAGAAGAAGCAGAAATAATGCCTCAAAAAAACAGAGTGGAAATAATGCTTTTTGTGAGTCTAATGATTCAGCCTGGAGATCCCTGTTTCTCTCAGCAGTTTTTACTGGCTTTGGAAATTTTTACAGAATAACTTCTGGTGCCAGGACACATAAATCCCTCTCAGCTCATCAAATTAAGAGCCCAACATGCAGGAAAAGTAAAGTAATATGCCCACAAGTGTGCCTGAAGTAGAGAAAGCTGTGGCCATTGCACCCTGACTCGTTATCCATGGCATTCATCCTAGACAAACCCAGAAAAAGGAAAAGGAGAGCAGGCAGACAGTGAGGTATCTGGTGGGATCATCCAGCTGATTGTCTCAGCAATTTGCGCTCTGAGTACCACGTGAAATTGGCTTGTGAGTGTTAAGAAGACTTTTTAAGACCACTGTTTATTCCCATAGAGAAGGGATTATGTCCTCTGATCTGACTTCATCTATTGCCATAAGATACTATGCAGATGACTGTAAATGGTGATGGTTGTGCTCTTACAGCCACATAGGTCTGGGAGAACAAACAGGACAAGATTTAGGCAAAGGGGGGATTATACTTTATATTGCAACTGATAGATTAGGGAAAAAATAAAAAAAGAAGGGAAGATTTCAGGCACTCAATCCCTTCATTAAGGCTTCTCTCTCATCCAGTTCTATTCAACTGCTTCTTTATTCATGACAGAATTTTAGTCTCTGATCTGTCATCTTCATGTTGATTTCAATAAATACAGCTGGTCACAAGATAAAAATGAGTGAGAAAGAGAGATGTTTTGTGCAGCTGACCTCATCTAGGTGAGAGACCAAGGGCCCAAAACTGCTGTGTACTGAATCCCCAAATCACCTCAAAAGGTTATATATAACCAGATGTAGTTAAAGATGTTCCTGCCCATCGCAAAGGATTGGACTAGATGACCTTTAAAGATCTCTTCCAACGCAAAATATTCTATGATTCTTATCTATGATTATTTTCAAGTGGCCTGAGGGAGGGGAATGACAAAGGCTGAGTTCTTTTTTATTAGTTTACTTTGTGCCCAATCCTGTTCCTTCTATCTGCCTGGTTCATGCTCAACAGTGTCCTCCCTCATGAGAAAGGTGCTCTTGCTTTGTTTCCCAAGCCCAGAATGAACAAAAGTTAGGCTGTGTGATGCTGGAGAAGGTAGTCAGAGCAAACATCGGGAGAGTATTTTCCCTCTCTTTTTCCTGTCTCCGCATCAAGTAGCTCATGTCGGTACAAAATGCCAACACAAGCTGATGATGGGTTGTGCAGATGACAGCAGGGAGAACAGAGCCATGCTGCAACCCGCCCGTCTTGTCAACACAATGAAAATCCCAATAACACACGTGGCCAGGAGAGCTGGGTCTGTTTGGGTTCTGCAGGTTCCCTTTGTACAGATGAGGAGAACAAAAGGGTGGCTGGAGTGTGGTGGTTTATTCTGATTTAGCTACTCGGGCACCTGCTGAAGTGCAAGGCTCCCTTACACCATCAGAGTAAAATATTTGTGCATCCTTTCATTGATAAAACCAATATTCTTAAATATTTTTATACTTTTCATAAACAATGTTTTCATTTTATCACTAATGAGAGAGACAAATATCTGTCAATGTCACTAGGTGGTTTTTATGCTTTAAATACTTTTTTTTTTTTTTTTTTTTTTAATGAGTGTCTGTAATTTTGTACACCCTTACACCCTCCAAGGTAATTTTTTATTTGTTAATTGTAATAGCCACAATATGATGAGTGTTTTGTATTCATTCAATACAACATAGACCCTTTCTCCAAGATATTCACCTGTAAATGTCACCTGTGTAAGGAAACATCATAATACACTGGTGGCAACAATGCAGAAGTGCTGTTTATTTTGTTTTTCAGGATATAGATATTTGTGTACTTGTGTACGTTATTAAGTATGAGCATACCTGAATGTCAACAGATTGATCTTATATAAAATATTAATAACATGCTATGCTTTTTATTAGTCTATTATTTATATCTACAGGTGCTGTTTGTGGGAGCTTCCAGTTTATAGTTTATTTTCTGCCCTGTGCTAAAATTCTGGCAATTTTAGAGGATGTTACAAAATAAAGACATTAGAATCTGCCTCTCTTTGTCTTTTCCCCCTTATTATGTAGCAAATGTAAGTAAGCAGTTATCAGTACACATTTTGTCAGTACTGTTTAATCCCACTTTCAGTTCCAAAAGGTCTATAAGCAATTTAAAAATGTTCTCCAGATTATCCTCAGATGACCCAGTCATTAATATCAGCAGCTAAATATTCAAAACTCTAAAACTAATCAACATTTGTCAAGTACTACATTTTTTTCCCCCAGTTATTCTTTTGGTTTCATTTAAGTTAACAGATTTTGTGTCATGTTGGTAACCATGTAAAAGCAGCTCATGCCACGGACAGACACAATTCCAAGATGCCCCTCACTACAATATTCATGCCAAGAAAACAAAGATATGCCTGCATGCCCAAAACATGAGGAATTTTTAAACAGAAACCAAAAGATTCAGTAAGAGTGAGGATTTCCAAGTTTCCAAGACCAGCCGCTTACCTACACCACGTTTTTAAGGATATTAAGAGCTGTTAGACTTTTAAGTGTAAGCAAAGTTAACGAATAGCTTGGGAGACGCAAAGTGGAAAGCTGGATAATACGATTAAGTGGGTTTGTTACAGGAAACTTTATACATTGTATGAACATGTGAAAACCTCTCCTGCCCCCAGAACCAGCCCTGCATTGTCAAGGTGTATCAGCACTGACACAGAACTTCCGCAGCTCCAGGACTGAAGGGTAAGATCCAAACCAGACCCCAAAGAAAAGACATCTGCTCCATTCCTCTTTCCCATAAACAAGGGAAATGTATCTCCCGATGCCTCTCCAGGTCGTCTCTGTGCCACTGGCTTGGGAAACCCGCTGAGCGCTGCTGGAGCGTGCCCGTGACCCTGTGCTGGTTCCTGCAGGACAAAGCCTTGGCCAGGCTGTGCGTTCTGTGTGTGAAGGCGCCGTAAGAGTTTGGGGCGCTGCCCAAGGTGCCCCACGAGTGGGGCAGAGAGAGGGATGTTAAAAGGGACAGAACGAATCTGTCCCAGGAGCCACAGGCCGGCTGCGTGTGTCCTGTACGTGGTGTGTGTTTGTTGTGTGCCCCCTTATCGTGTGCTCTGACACACTGCACCCCCAGAGTGTGTGCCTGGGTTTATGGGATCCCGTGGGCAGCTCTGCGTGGTGCACACCCCGTGTGTGCCTGCCTCCAAAATCTCCGCTGAGGCGGGCGAAGCTGGGGCTGTGC